>NC_069501.1:172641383-172843883 GCF_027579735.1 Bombina bombina
TAAGAAGGTTGATTTCTTGAGGTAAGCAAGTGATTAAGGCAAATTTAACACATAGTTTGTTTACTTTATCCCATAGGGGCCTACAGGGCAGGACCAGCAAATATGTTGAAAGTCGTCAATGCCACCACATTGACACCAGAAACATATGGAAGTGCAGGGGAAAATTCTGTGGAGTTTGGAGAGGACTAGGTAACATCTAGACATCAATTTAAAATAAAGTTCATACCAGGTCACACTGTGTAAGGCTGATTTGGTATGTACATTAGCATCCGACCAGTTGTTACTAGTAAATTCTTGACCCCACTCCACCTCCCAACTATTAATTGCAGTAGTTTTTAAGAATTTAGTACAGTTTAATAAACATTTGTAGTGTACCGAAAGAGGGGGATAAAGTTGGAAGTGGGAAGACCATCTGGACTGCCAACTTTTCAGGAGTGACCCCAGTCTAAGTTGATCAAAATGCATTCAGGGGGAAGACCAACATGTTAGAGAGAGTCAGTGTGAGAGATGAGGGAGGAATCTTTGATTTCTGACTCTGAAGGGACTGCTTCAGATTTCAAGCCTGAATCAACTAGGCTAAAAGAGAGACCTCTGATTGAGTGGGACAGGGAGAGATCAGGTACAGTTTAGGGACGATGTCTAAGTTTAATCTAGGAGTGCCTGCATTTTTTCACTATAATGTTATAAATTGGAATAGAGACAGAGCAATGGGGAGGTAGCGATAAAAGAGCTAATTTAGGGGCGTGGCTAAGATGCGGCCATGACAAGCCGCAAAATATGAAGCTCCCTGAACCCTCATACTAATCTATTGAATATCTTTGTGGAACTTTGGCATCCAACTACCAAACTACCAGATTTAGCTACCGCAATATCAGCTGATCTAAAAGATACCAAGGTCATCTAATTGGGACCCCTGGGATCTGATCCGGCCTATTGGAAACTTAGATGGAGGCCTCCGCTCATGATCTAAACACCCCCCCAGGCTCTTATTTAACGCTCACTCACTTGGGGCAGAAACGAATCTCATACCAGTAGAGAAGTTGGACCCATTTTAACTCACTTTTCCATCATCTATCCCTTAATTGGGAGGGTGTGCTAGTCACTCCAGATAGTGACCTCAACAACTCACCTCTCTTTGTCACTCACCTTCCGGAAAATGGAGAGAAACCACTGCATCTCCGTCTACATGACGGGCTACCTAAAATGGTGGTGCTGTCTATGAGGGCAGACCCTCAAAATAAAGCCCAGAGGGATATCCTGATGTCGCAGTTACCCTGGATTCTGCTTTGAAGTGGCCGGTCGAGGTGGGGCCTGGAGCCGACATGCTTACAACAATACCTGCCAGTGACACATACATCCCTACTCTCCACTGAGCTGATGACCTGAGGGCCTCCTGGAACCACATGAGTCGGTTGAGATCTACCCTTTATGGACCCTCTTCACTTTTAACCATTTGGATTAGTCCTGCAATACATCTACCCCTCTCTTCTTGGGCTCTCCTTCCATAATTTTAAAAAAACTCAGTCCTCTGCCAATTGCTTCCTTTGGACTGCCGGTAGTGAGTGGGTTAAAAGTCTCAGCCATTATACCATCCACCATCCTTGGCACATGTCATATGTGTCAGGCATGCTGGTTTATCAGTTCTTTGTCACCTGTACATTCTATTACTATGGCATGCTGTCTGCTGTAAAACGAATCTAGTTCACCTAGACTATGTACCCTGAACACACATTTATATCACAATTATCACAATGGGTCACAATTTAATGACACTAAGTATTGCACTTATTCTACTTTACTTTACTTTACTCCAGGAATCCCTTGCCCTCTTTCCCTACAAATATACCTTATCCAGCTTTATTTACTAAGCACCATAAGAATCTACCCATTAAGATACACATAGAGGGGAAAAATAAAGTTGGTATACTAATATATTACCAACTTGCATTTGTTCGTACATTGTTCTCTTCACAACCCTAGTTGTTTTCACCTAAAGGTTATTCAGTTGTGGGACATTTATCACTACATAATATAAGCCCCTATATGTCTGAAACATAATAAGTATTGCTCTCATAAACATGACTAGCTCCTATGAACATGACTCCTGTTGACTCATACAAGGTTCCCTTTTCTGCTGAGCATGTATCACTTAGCATATTGCCCAGATGAATATCTTCCCCATTTATTCTCATATTGCATCACATCCTAGGTCCTGACATGTAGCCATTACAACCACAGCAGTAACCTTACATATATATCTTACCCATTCACTATATATATGCTAAGGCCCAAGAGTGGCCGACTACATTGCTATTATTCTTCATGTTTGTGCCATTGGCATAGTCAGGTCCTAAAGTGACCCTTTAACTTTGCAAGGAACATTTGATGAGGTTTCATTTCTAAGGGTTAAATGTATTTGCAGATTTATGGTTCACTGGCTGTCTTGACTGTCAACTAACTTTTACTAATACATGTCTACAACTAAGAAACAGGGGTTTGCTGACAGGATACCATGTACTCCTATAACTTAAAACATTTTATTATTATGTCATGCTGTCTGCTGTAGATGGATTCTAGTTAACTTAAACTATGTAACCTGAACACACAATTATGTCAAATCGGGTCTCAATTTAATGACACTGAGTACTGCACTTACTCTACCTAATTTTACTCCAGGAATCCCTTGCTCTCTTTCCCTACAAATATACCCTATTCAGCTTTATTTTCTAAACGCTACGAGAACTTACCCATACTAGAGAAAGATAAAGGGAAAAAGTAAAGCTGTTGTATTACTAGGTCATAATAGCATGATCCCTTATTCGGTTGAATACATTATAAAGCAAGCAGTCCTAGTTAGACCTCAAGTGTAAATCTATGTATCAAGAGCCTTCTCCCCTAAAGTTAATTAACACCCACTATAAACCCAACTGACGTTAATTCATACAAAGTTCTCTTCACAACCCTAGTTAATTTCACCTAAAGTGTTACTCAGTTGAGGGACAATGCTCATTTTAGCTACATAACATAAGCTCCTATATGCCTGAAACATAATAAGTGCTGCTCTTATATACATGACTAACTCCTACGAACATAGTACCTGCCGACTCATACAGGGTTCCTTTTTCTCATTAGCACTTATGTCTTAGAATACTATGCAGATGAATGTCTTACCTATTTATTCTCATATTTCTCCACATTCTAGGTTCTTGCTAACAGCCATTACATCCACAGCTGTAACCTTACATATATATTTTACCTATTATATCTATATCAGTAACTACATACTCTTATATATATATATATATATATATATATATATATATATATATATATATATATATATATATATATATATATATATATATATATATATATATATATATATATATATACAAAGATGGGTGTATGTGCACTCTCACCAACGTTCCACAGCTATCAGGGTGCTATACGTTAATCTGTAGAGATGCAAAAAGAAAGCACTCACTGAATTTTCTTCAAAATGTGACAAGCAAATTTAATGCAGTTTGTGACGTTTCGAGACAGCAATAGTCCCTTCCTCTGACCTCTGCTGTCCCAAAACGTCACAAACTGCATTAAATTTGCTTGTCACATTTTGAAGAAAATTCAGTGAGTGCTTTCTTTTTGCATCTCTCTCTCTCTCTCTCTCTCTCTCTCTCTCTCTCTCTCTCTCTCTATATATATATATATAAGGCCCAAGAGTGGCTGCCTACATTGCTATTATTCCTTATGTTTATGCCATTTGCATAGTCAGGTCCAAGAGTGACACTTTAATTCTGCGAAGAACATTCACTATAGAAAATTAGGTTTCATTGCTAAGTGTTACATTTATTTGTAGATATAGTTCATTGTTTGCCTTCACTGATAACTAACTTTTATTAATGTATGCCTGTACAAGAATTGAACAAGGATTGGGCAAAGGGCAAGACACAAGGCAAGTACTCTTGTAATACTGTGTTTTATGTATCTCATTGTATCCTTTTGAAAGTGCTGCTGTAACACTGTGTCTTATGTGTTTACTTGGTTCCCACTTTCATAATAATGCTCAATATCTTCATATTCCTTTTTGCTACCTCTTGTCTCTATGATAAACTACATTAGTCAATTACTCCTTCTCCCTCTCCAGCTGCACTGCTCATTAGCCCATCTCTCTTATACTCACCTTACTTTTGTACTCATGAACTTTACCTATTCCTAAACACTCTCTCTCTCCCCTGCACTTCAGCCAAAAAACAGTCTCATTACTGCAAATCTGCTTCTTATCTCATGTCACTCTTCCTCTTGCTCATACTAGCTGCTGGCGACATCTCCCCTAATCCTGGTCCCTCACAACCTCCTAGCCTTTCACATCCTTGTGTGCCTTTCAATAGACTTCATAAACTAAACTCTGGTAATCTTAATCACATTCCTCTTACATCTAAAAACCCATCCCCTTTTACTTGTGCACTTTGGAACTCTCACTCTGTTTGCAACAAGCTCACTTCTATCCATGATCTCTTTATCTCCCACTCTCTTAACCTTCTGGCTCTTACAGAAACCTGGCTCTCTACTTCAGACACAGCATCCATTGCTGCACTGTCACATGGGGGTCTCCATTTCAGCCACACTCCTAGGTCTGGCAAAAGACAAGGAGGTGGTGTCGGTATTTTACTTTCCTCTCGTTGCACTTTCCAACAAATACAGCCCTTCTCTTCACTCACATTTTCTTCATTTGAAGCACACATGATTCGGTTATTCTCTCCCCTCTCTATACGTGTTGCAGTTATATACCGCCCCCCTGGCTCCCCAACTCAATTTTTAGATCACTTTGCTGCCTGGCTTTTTCCTCTGACACCCCTGCCCTCATTCTTGGTGACTTTAACATCCCTCTTGACAATCCCACTGCCTCCTCTGCAAAACAACTTCTTCAACTGACTTCCTCTTTCGGCCTGTCACAATGGACTGACTCTCCCACTCACAAAGATGGTCATTCCCTTGATATGACTTTCACCTATCAATGCACTCTTTCAAATTTCACAAACTCCCCTTTTCCTCTCTCTGACCATCATCTCCTAACTTGCAACATCACTTCCCTACCTACAACTCCCCCTCCCTCTACCCCTCACACCAAACTTCACAGAAGCACTAAGTCACTAGATCTGCATCAGCTCGCTAGCTCTCTCAAACCTCTCCTCTCATCCATCACCTCCTTTTCCTGCCCTGACCAATCTATCTGCCAGTATAATTCCACCCTTACATCGGTCATTGACACTCTGGCCCCTCCAACCTTAGCTCAGAAACCACACTCTCATCCTCAATCCCTGGCATATTCCTCTGACACGATACCTACGCAGATGCTCCCGTACTGCTGAGTGACATTGGAGGAAATCTCGGCGTTCAGCTGACTTTCTTCACTACAAGTTCATCCTGAACTCCTACTATTCTGCCCTTAATCTTTATAAGCAACAATATTTTTCTAATCTCATCTCTACTCTTTCCTCTAACCCTAAACGTCTGTTCTCCACGTTCAACACTCTTCTCCACCCACCCCCACCTCCTAACACAACCTCTCTCTCAGCTCAAGATTTTGCCAGCCACTTCAACAACAAAATTGATTCCATCAGAAGTGAAATCAGTTCTCAACATACTTCCAATCTCCCACCCCCTCAAAAGCTCACCCAAAACCCAAATATCCAAAAATGCAGCTCTTTTGCCCCTGTTAATAAGGATGAAGTTTCTGCCCTTATACTGTCCTCCCACCTCACTACCTGTCCCCTCGATCCCATCCCCTCACAGCTACTCCCCTCCCTCTCTTCTACCCTCACCCCCATACTAACACACATTTTCAACCTCTCCCTCAGCACTGGTATATTTCCCTCATCTCTAAAACATGCACTGGTCTCACCTATCCTCAAAAAACCTTCCCTCGATCCAACCTCCCCTTCCAATTACCACCCTATTTCCCTACTCCCTCTTGCCTCAAAGCTCCTCGAAAAGATATGCACGTCTATCCAATTTCCTTACACTAAACTCTCTTCTTGACCCACTGCAATCTGGATTTCGTTCCCATCACTCTACAGAGTCAGCAATTGTCATGGTTACTAATGACCTACTTACAGCAAAATCCAAAGGCCACTTCTCTCTGCTTATCCTCCTTCACCTGTCTGCAGCCTTTGACACTGTTGGCCACCCTCTTCTGCTCCAAACCCTCCAATCCTTCGGCATCTGTGACACAGCTCTCTTGTGGTTCTCTTCCTATCTGACTAACCGTACATTTAGTGTAGCCTTCTCCGGAGCATCCTCTGCCCCGTTACCACTTTCTGTTGGGGTACCTCAAGGCTCTGTACTTGGTCCCCTTCACTTTTCAATCTACACGTCTTCACTAGGTTCCTTAATAAAGTCCCATGGGTTTCAATACCATTTGTATGCCGATGACACCCAAATCTACCTTGAGGCACCAGACCTACCTCCTTCCTTACTAACCAGCATCACTAACTGTCTTTCTCACATCTCATCTTGGATGTCCTCTCACTACCTTAAGCTAAATCTCTCTCAAACTGAACTCCTTATTTTCCCCCCTTCTTCCAATGTCTCCACCCCCAAAATTTCTATAACTGTTAATAACTCCATCATTATCCCTACCCTGCATACCCGATGTCTTGGGGTCACACTTGACTCAGATCTTTCCTTCACGCCTCACATTCAGTCCTTGGCTAAAGCCTGCCGCTTCCACCTTAAAAACATTGCTAAAATTAGACATTTCCTTACACAAAATACAACCAATATTTTAATCCACTCTCTCATCCTTTCCCGCCTTGACTACTGCGACTCCGTCCTCTCTGGTCTACCTAGCTGCCGCATAGCTCCTTTACAATCCATTATGAATGCCTCTGCCAGGCTCATCTTCCTTACTCATCGCTCTTCTTCTGCTGCACCTTCTGCTGCACCTCTCTGCCAATCCCTTCACTGGCTTCCTCTTGCCTCTAGGATTAAACATAAAATCCTCACCCTGACATATAAAGCTCTCAAATGCACTGCTCCCCCCTACATCTCAGAACTTGTCTCTAGATACTCTCCCTCCTGTCTCCTTCGATCAGCTCAGGATTTCCTCCTCTCTTGTTACTTCCTCACATTCCCGTTTACAGGACTTCTCCAGACTGGCCACCATCTTGTGGAATTCCCTGCCTCACTCCATAAGACTCTCCCCTAGTTTTAACAGCTTCAAGCACTCCCAAAAAACTCTACTATTCAGGGATACATACAACCAACACTATCCTTTCCCAACTCCATTGCTTTCCCCTTGAACCCCTTAGAATGTAAGCCTATGGGCTCAGCTGTTTACAGATCGCTTCATAAGAGCCGACTACAACAGTGAAACTCTCGGCAGGGCCCTCTACCCACTTGACCCCTACAAAAGCTATCCTGTACACCGACTATGTTTACAGCACTGCGGAATCTGTTGGCGCTCTACAAATACCTGATAATAATAATAATAATAATAATATGCCTAAGAAGCAGGGATCTGCTAACAAGATATCATGTAATCTTATCACTTAAAACCACAATAAAAGATTACTTAAAAAAAAAAAAAGATCTAATTTAGCTCCCGCTAAGAGATATGCCTGCTCAAGTTCAGACAAGAGAGTAAGGGGAGACTAGAGTCCCAAACAGAAGCATGCAAGATCATGGCTGCTTCATAATAGAGGGAAATACTGGGGAGTCCCAAGTGACCTGACTCACGTGGGTTATATAGGATTCTAGCTGCAATCCTGGGTTTCTTATCATTCCAAATATATGAATTTATGACAGATTGGAATTTGCGTAGAGAAGAGGGCAATTGCAGAGGTAAAAAAGAAACATGTAAGTGATCTTGGGGAACTGCATCATCTTAACATCGGCTATGTGGCCGTACCATGATATCTCATCATAATGTTTGGAGGAGGGGGTCAGCTTGCATGTGAGACAAGAGGGCATAGTAGTTTTTATCTAATATAGTTTTAAAATTATGGGATAGAAACTGCTGGAGATCATGGAGAAGAGGCCTCTTCCTTATAGCAGCTGCAAGGGACTTTATCTCTAGAGCAAAAAGGAGGAGGGGGGAGAGCATCCCTGTCTTGTGCCATTTTTAAAGAGGAAAGGTGGGGAACAAAAACCAACTTCTTTAATTTGTGCATTGTAATTATGATTGAACACTTAGTTCTAGTTATTTGTGCACATTTTATAGTTTAAGATTTTGATTTAAACTTTATTTAAAAAAAAAAAATGTATTGCAAATTATTTTTTTGTTTATTAACATGTGAGGCAAGCAAGCAAGAAAACACTAAAAAAAAGCCACACAGTGTTATACATATTAACAGAATTAGCCTTCTTGATTGGAACTTAGAATACACTAAACAGCTTTTCACCAGTCTTGTATCAGTTTAATGATACTCTCCCAGAGTTCATTTTTTAAAGGATTGTGTATTTTTATTATCATATAGTAAACAGAGGAACAGATTTTACACAATATGAAACCAAAAAACAAAACAAACAAAAAAAAATCAATAAACATCCATGAAAACAAGAAACATCAAGACATTTGCTCAGAAAAAGCTTGTATAACATTTATATTCTTTAAGGCATAGCAAACTTGAAAAAACACAACATTAACAAGTTGTCCCAGTGGTTTAGATCAAAGAAGTGAAAACTTTCAATCCAAAGTTTACTAACTTAACGATTATAATAAAGATAAAATACTTTTCTTGCATGTTTTTTACCGCTCATCATACATAAGTTATTATAGGTTTGTGCAATTTACATATTAAAGCAAATAATTGGCTGTCAACAGCATGTTTTGCCCAAGTATTTACATCATTAAATCGGACTGAAGAGGTCTAGACAAAAAATGTTTTTTTCAAGCCTGAGTAAAATAAATTTGTTTTTGTATCTCCAGTGTCCTCAAATCTCCAGTCTGAATGTTTATTATAAAATGCAGTAAACTGTAATTTTGGCTAAACTGGACATTAAAGAAAAGAATAAATGATTGAACTAACATACTTAGAGCTTCAAAGAATACTACATAATGTATATCCACCTTTCCCTCTTGTCTGGACATCCTATCCACTTGGTTATGTTGATAGACGGCTACTAATGCAAGTACATAGTGTTCTCGTTAGGGCAAACAATGTCACCGTAGGTAATCAAACATTAAGCATCTGTGGAACAGATTAAAAAATAATTAGAATTCAGTTCACAAACTCACAGCAAAGAATTAAAAGGGTTGTTAGTGAAAATTGTATTCTAAAATGTTTTTGTATATTTTCAATCTTGTTATGAAAACCACTTTGGAGAATCTAATTATCACAAACACTTTTACACATTAGTTCCGTATGTTTCAAATACAAAGTAAGGATTTAATGCTAGTACAGTTGGTTATTTTGTTGGCTTAAAGCAATGTTTAAATCAATGTTTTTATTTTTATTATTTATTAATATTTTTTTTTTCTTTTTCAGAACTAGAGCTTTTGATGCTGAATTTTTTTTGTGTGCTTGTGGGATAAATAACTGTGTTGATTATGCTGTGCGCAAACATATCTTTTCAACTACATTCAAAATCAATTTAAACCACTTTAGCTTGATGTTTTACAAATATATTTTAGCAAATTGAAATAGTGCTCTTTTTTTAATTATTGTATTCCAGTCCATCAGAATTCCTTTTTAAACTTCTTGTGTTGTTTTTCATAGAAGGTTCAAACGACCATTCCAATCCATTTGAAAATCTTGCAATAACTAATTTATAATAAGCTCTAACACATGCATGGCATTATAACCACGTTTATAGTTTGCATTGGTACAATTTAAATACAATATTCCAATCCACAAGAAAACTATTTTCCAGCAACATTTTGTAGCAACTGAGAACTTTTAAATTCTACAGCCGTGATCTCTTGAAAACATAACTTGACCTTTAATCAGGCAGCTTGGAATGGCTCTTTACAGAATTTATTTTTTAGTTTTTGTGCATGGTCTTTTCACAAGTTAAAGAGACACGATACTCAAAATGTTTCTCTTTACCATCTTAAATACACTTTCTTTCATGTAATTAGCAAGAGTCCATGAGCTAGTGACGTATGGGATATACATTCCTACCAGGAGGGGCAAAGTTTCCCAAACCTTAAAATGCCTATAAATACACCCCTCACCACACCCACAATTCAGTTTTACAAACTTTGCCTCCGATGGAGGTGGTGAAGTAAGTTTGTGCTAGATTCTACGTTGATATGCGCTCCGCAGCAAGTTGGAGCCCGGTTTTCCTCTCAGCGTGCAGTGAATGTCAGAGGGATGTGAGGAGAGTATTGCCTATTTGAATGCAGTGATCTCCTTCTACGGGGTCTATTTCATAGGTTCTCTGTTATCGGTCGTAGAGATTCATCTCTTACCTCCCTTTTCAGATCGACGATATACTCTTATATATACCATTACCTCTACTGATTCTCGTTTCAGTACTGGTTTGGCTTTCTACAAACATGTAGATGAGTGTCCTGGGGTAAGTAAATCTTATTTTCTGTGACACTCTAAGCTATGGTTGGGCACTTTGTTTATAAAGTTCTAAATATATGTATTCAAACATTTATTTGCCTTGACTCAGAATGTTCAACTTTCCTTATTTTCAGACAGTCAGTTTCATATTTGGGATAATGCATTTGAATTAATCATTTTTTTTCTTACCTTCAAAAATTTGACTCTGTTTTTCCTGTGGACTGTTAGGCTCGCGGGGGCTGAAAATGCTTCATTTTATTGCGTCATTCTTGGCGCGGACTTTTTTGGCGCAAAAATTATTTTCCGTTTCCGGCGTCATACGTGTCGCCGGAAGTTGCGTCATTTTTTGACGTTATTTTGCGCCAAAAATGTCGGCGTTCCGGATGTGGCGTCATTTTTGGCGCCAAAAGCATTTAGGCGCCAAATAATGTGGGCGTCTTATTTGGCGCTAAAAAATAAGGGCGTCGCTTTTGTCTCCACATTATTTAAGTCTTATTTTTTCAGTGCTTCTGGTTGCTAGAAGCTTGTTCTTTGGCATTTTTTCCCATTCCTGAAACTGTCATTTAAGGAATTTGATCAATTTTGCTTTATATGTTGTTTTTTCTCTTACATATTGCAAGATGTCTCACGTTGCATCTGAGTCAGAGGATACTACAGGAAAATCGCTGTCTACTGCTGGAGCTACCAAGCTAAGTGTATCTGCTATAATTTTTGGTATCTGTTTCTCCAGCTGTTGTTTGTATTGCATGTCATGACAAACTTATTAATGCAGATAAAATTTCCTTTAGTACTGTTACATTACCTGTTGCTGTTCCGTCAACATCTAATTTTCAGAGTGTTCCTGATAAACATAAGAGATTTTATTTTTTAAATCCATTAAGAAGGCTATGTCTGTTATTTCTCCTTCTAGTTTACATAAAAGTCTTTTAAAACTTCTCTTTTTTCAGATGAATTTTTAAATGAACATCATCATTCTGATACTGATAATGGTTCTTCTGGTTCAGAGGTTTCTGTCTCAGAGGTTGATGCTGATAAATCTTTGTATTTGTTCAAGATGGAATTTATTCGTTCTTTATTTAAAGAATTATTAATTGCATTAGAAATAGAGGATTCTGGTCCTCTTGATTCTAAATCTAAACGTTTAAATAAGGTTTTTAAATCTCCTGTAGTTATTCCAGAAGTGTTTAATCTCCCTGATGCTATTTCTGAAGTAATTTCCAGGGAATGGAATAATTTGGGTAATTCTTTTACTCCTTCTAAACGTTTAAGCAATTATATCCTGTGCCATCTGACAGATTAGAGTTTTTTTGGGACAAAATCCCTAAGGTTATGGGGCTGTCTCTACTCCTGCTAAATGTGCTACTATTCCTACGGCAGATAGTAATTCATTTAGGGATCCTTTAGATAGGAAAAATTGAATCCTTTCTAAGAAAAGCTTACTTATGTTCAGGTAATCTTCTTAGACTTGCTATATTTTTAGCGGATGTTGCTGCAGCTTCAACTTTTTGGTTAGAAGCTTTAGCGCAACAAGTAACAGATCATAATTTTATAGCATTATTATTATTCTATAACATGCTAATAATTTTATTGGTGATACCATCTTTTGATATCATTAGAGTTGATGTCAGGTATATGTCTCTAGCTATTTTAGCTAGAACAGCTTTATGGATTAAACTTGGAATACTGATATGTCTTCTAAGTCAACTTTGCTTTCCCTTTCTTTTCAGGGTAATAAATTATTATTTCAACTGTTTCTGGAAGGAAGGGAACTTTTTTACCAAAGGATAAAAAATCTAAGGTAAATTTAGGTCTAATGATCATTTCGTTCCTTTCCTCACAATAAGGAACAAAAGCCTGATCCTTCATTCTCAGGAGCGGTATCAGTTTGGAAACTATTTCCAGTTTGGAATATATCCAAGCCTTTTAGAAAACCTATAGCCAGCTCCTAAGTACCCATGAAGGTGCGGACCTTATTCCAGCTCAGCTGGTATGAGGCAGATTACGTTTTCTTCAAAGAAATTTTGATCAATTCCGTTCTCAATTTCTGGTTTCAGAACATTGTTTCAGAAAGGTACAGAATTGGCTTCAGTTAAGGCCTCCTGCTAAGAGATTTTTTTCTTTCCCGTGTCCCAGTTAACACAGCAAAGGCTCAGCATTTCTGAAATATGTTTCAGATTTAGAGTTGGCTGGAGTAATTATGCCAGTTCCAGTTCTGGAACAGGGGCTGGGGTTTTATTTTATCTCTTCATTGTACTAAAGAAGGTCAATTCCTTCAGACCAGTTTCGGATCTATCAATATTGAATCGTTATGTAAGGATACCAACATTCAAGATGGTTACTGTAGGACTGTCCTGCCTTTTGTTTAGCAAGGGCATTATATGTCTACAATAGATTTACAGGATGTGTATCTACATATTCCGATTCATCCAGATCACTTTTTGTGTCTGAGATTCTCTTTTTAGACAAGCATTACCAGTTTTGTGGCTCTACCGTTTGGCCTAGCCTCAGTTCCAAGAATTTCTTTCAAAGGTTCTCGGTGCCCTTCTTTCTGTAATCAGAGAACAGGGTTTTTTGGTATTTCCTTATTGGACAATATCTGGGTACTTGCTCAGTCTTCTCATTTTCGAAGAATCTAATACGAATCGACTTGTGTTGTTTCTTCAAGTTCATGGTTGGAGGATCAATTTACTAATCAGTTCATTGATTCCTCAGACAAATGTAACCTTTTTAGGTTTCTAGAATAGATTCAGTGTCTATGACTCTGTCCTTGTCAGACAAGAGAAATTTAACATTGATATCAGCTTGTCAAAACCTTCAGTCACAATCATTCCCTTTGGTAGCCTTATGCATGGAAATTTTAGGTCTTAGGACTGCCGCATCAAATGCGATCTCCTTTGCTCGTTTTCACATGCGACCTCTTCAGCTCTGTATGCTGAACCAATGGTGCAGGGATTACTCAAAGATATCTCAATTAATATCTTTAAACTGATTATACGACACTCTCTGACATGGTGGGCAGATCACCATCGTTTAGTTCAGGGGGCTTCTTTGTTCTTCCGACCTGGACTATAATCTCAACAGATGCAAGTCTTACAGGTTGGGGAGCTGTGTGGGGGTATCTGACGGCACAAGGGGTTTGGGAATCTCAGGAGGTGAGATTTCAGATCTATATTTGGAACTCCGTGCAATTTCAGAGCTCTTCAGTCTTGGCCTCTTCTGAAGAGAGAGTTGTTCATTTGTTTTCAGATAAGACAATGTCACAACTGTGGCATACATCAATCATCAAGGAGGGACTCACAGTCCTCTGGCTATGAAAGAAGTATCTCAAATTTTGGTTTGGGCGGAATCCAGCTCCTGTCTAATCTCTGCGGTTCATATCCCAGGTATGGACAATTGGAAAGCGGATTATCTCAGTCGCCAAACGTTGCACCTGGGCGAATGGTCTTCACCCAGAGGTATTTCCTCAGATTGTTCAAATATGGGAACTCTCAGAAATAGATCTGATGGTTTCTCATCTAAACAAGAAACTTCCCTGGTATCTGTCCGGATCCAGGGATCCTCGGGCGGAGGCAGTGGATGCATTATCTCTTCCTTACAAGTGTCATCCTGCCTATATCTTTCCGCCTCTAGTTCTTCTTCCAAGGGTATTCTTAATATTCTAAAGGAATGCTCGTTTGTCCTGCTGGTAGCTCCAGCATGGCCTCACAGGTTTTGGTATGCGGATCTTGTCCGGATGGCCTCTTGCCAGCTGTGGACTCTTCCGTTAAGATCAGTCTTTCTGTCTCAAGGTTCTTTTTTCCATCAGGATCTCAAAACCTTAATTTTAAGGTGTGGAGTTTGAACGCTTGATTCTTGGTCAAAGAGGTTTCTCTGACTCTGTGATTGATACTATGTGACAGGCTCGTAAATCTGTATCTAGAGAGATATATTATAGAGTCTGGAAGACTTATATTTCTTCAGGATGGTTTAGATAAAGGTTTGTCCGCAAGTTTCTTGAAAGACAAATCTCTGCTCTTTCTGTTCTTTTTCATAGAAGGATTGCTAATCTTCCTGATATTCATTGTTTTGTACAAGCTTTGGTTTGTATAAAACCTGTCATTAAGTCAATTTCTCCTCTTTGGAGTTTGAATTTGGTTCTGGGGGCTCTTCAAGCTTCTCCTTTTGAACCCATGCATTCTTTGGTCGTTATATTACTTTCTTGGAAAGTTTTGTTTCTTTTGGCCATCTCTTCTGCCAGAAGAATCTCTGAATTATCTACTCTTTTTTGTGAGTCTCCTTTTCTGATTTTGCATCAGGATAAGGCGGTGCTGCGAACTTCTTTTGAATTTTTTACCTAAGGTTGTGAATTCTAACAACATTAGTAGAGAAATTGTGGTTCCTTCATTATGTCCTAATCCTATGAATTCTAAGGAGAAATCATTGCATTTTTTGGATGCTGTTAGAGCTTTGTATTATTATGTTGAAGCTACTAAGTCTTTCCGAAAGACTTCTAGTCTATTTGTCATCTTTTCCGGTTCTAGAAAAGACCAGAAAGCTTCTGCCATTTCTTTGGCATCTTGGTTGAAATCTTTATTTCATCATGCCTAGGTTGAGTCGGGTAACACTCCGCCTCAAAGGATTACAGCTCATTCTACTAGGTCAGTTTCTACTTCCTGGGCGTTTAAGAATGAAGCTTCGGTTGATCAGATTTGCAAAACAGCAACTTGGTCCTCTTTGCATACTTTTACTAAATTCTACCATTTTTATGTGTTTTCTTCTTCTGAAGCAGTTTTTGGTAGAAACGTACTTCAGGCAGTGGTTTCAGTTTGAATCTTCTGCTTATGTTTTTTCATTAAAATTTTATTCTGGGTGTGGATTATTTTCAGCAGGAATTGGCTGTCTTTATTTTATCCCTCCCTCTCTAGTGACTCTTGTGTGGAAAGATCCACATCTTGGGTAGTCATTATCCCATACGTCACTAGCTCATGGACTCTTGCTAATTACATGAAAGAAAACATAATTTATGTAAGAACTTACCTGATAAATTCATTTCTTTCATATTAGCAAGAGTCCATGAGGCCCGCCCTTTTTTTGTGGTGGTTATGATTTTTTTGTATAAAGCACAATTATTCCAATTCCTTATTTTATATGCTTTCGCACTTTTTTCTTATCACCCCACTTCTTGGCTATTCGTTAAACTGAATTGTGGGTGTGGTGAGGGGTGTATTTATAGGCATTTTAAGGTTTGGGAAACTTTGCCCCTCCTGGTAGGAATGTATATCCCATACGTCACTAGCTCATGGACTCTTGCTAATATGAAAGAAATGAATTTATCAGGTAAGTTCTTACATAAATTATGTTTTTTTCTCTTCACAGTGATTTGTTTTTGAAAACATATTTGTTCCTGTGCTGAATAAAACCAACTTTTTTTGTGAGCAATCTCAGTCAGCCAATAAGCAGTCCCAGGACACAGTTTTATCTAATCATTAATTTCTCTGTTAGCGTAAAGGGACACTGAACCCAAAAAAATTCTTTTGTGATTCAGATAGAGCATGCAATTTTAAGCAACTTTCTAATTTACTCCTATTATCAATTTTTCTTCGTTCTCTTGCTATCTTTATATGAAAAAGAAGGCATCTAAGCTTTTTCTTGGATCAGAACTCTGGACACCAGTTTTTGATTGGTGGATGAATGTATCCACCAATCAGCAAGGACAACCTAGGTTGTTCACCAAAAATGGGCCGGCATCTAAACTTACATTCATGCATTTCAAATAAAGATACCAAGAGAATAAAGAACATTTGATAATAGGAGTTAATTAGAAAGTTGCTTAAAATTTCATGCTCTATCTGAATCACAAAAGAAAAAATTTGGTTTCAGTGTCCCTTTAACATTAAATTTAGACAATTTTTACTTAATCCTTTTTAATTCAAATAATATTTGTAACTGCTTCCACTTTGTGTAAATTATAGAAAATGTTTGAGTATTGTGTCCCTTTAGTAAACATAATAATTGTATTTTGGTAAAAATGAATAGCTAAAAATATTTTCTAATATTAATGTATTATTTCAATTAAGTGGAAAATTAAATATGTAAATGATAAAATTACTGAAGATTATATGAAATAATCATTCTTTTTAACACCCCATAATTGGAAAAAAGTATTGAGTAAAATAATTATATTTAAATATATTAGGCATAATTATTATATTCATTTGTTTTGCATGTGCTTTATCTACATGCCTTTTGCTTCTAGAAAATTCTGTG
The DNA here is from genome assembly GCF_027579735.1 of Bombina bombina. Lineage (NCBI taxonomy): Eukaryota > Metazoa > Chordata > Amphibia > Anura > Bombinatoridae > Bombina > Bombina bombina. The sequence goes on from NC_069501.1 coordinate 172,658,144, forward strand.
AACATTTTTACAAAAATCACAATCCTGTGATACCCATGCCTAGATGTTATTGTTTTATTATTTATTTGTTTGAATTGTTTTACTAATTCAACCAGTGACTCTTCTAATGCATTAGAGTGGTGAAGAAAAACCTAAGAAGTTGTGACATTTGTTTGAGCCTACCTAGATATACTTTTAAACAAAAGAAGCAAAAAGAACAAAACAAATTAGATAACATAAATAAATTGGAAAGTTATTTAAAACTGCACACTCATGAAAGAAAACAATTTGGGTTTCACGTCACTTTCAAACTCAGTGACTTAGATCCATAGACACGCATAAGGCGACAGATGAACCTTGTAATAAATGTTCGAAATTTATAGAGCATTTCTTTACCAATTTTTTCTCATATTTGTTAGTGTTTAATCTTCCATTTACATCTATACTTGCATGAAGGGCTCAATTCATGAAATCTATGAGAATTTCTTGCTAAGCAGAAAGACAATTATAACCACAACATACTTGAAATACAGTAAATGTATTTTAAAACAGTCACATGTCTTTTGTTATGGAAAGTAGTCTCATTATATATATAAAGAAAGGTGTCTAAGAGACATGAATGAAAGGCATGGGTGTTCTCGGGCATTCCGTAGACTTGGTTGTACTTTTTTTTACCTATGTTAACCTCTTTATGCCTGGAAAAAATGTTTAACATTGGAATGAAGTTCCAATGTAAAAGATTTGCTTGAAAAATGAAATCACATGACATGATCATTGATGCAGGCTGCTAGACAGCAGGGATGGGCGAATGTGTTTATATCCGAATTCGAATGTTAGAACGAATGATATTGTAGAAATTCGATTTACATAATAGAATGTTGATAAGAACGAATATTCTTAAAAATTCGATTTTCGAGTGTTATTTACATTTTTCGAATGTCACATTCGAATTCGAATGTCACATTCGAATTCGAATATTACATTTATAAAACATAATTGTAGACTAGAAACACTATTTCGAATGTTACATTCGAATCGAATATCACATTCAAATCGAATGTCACATTCGAATTCGAATATTACATTTATAAAACACAGTATTAGACTAGAAATACTATTTCGAATTTGAATATCACATTTGAATCGAATATCACATTTAAAACACAGTATTAGACTAGAAATACTATTTTCAAATTTGAATGTGACATTTATTAAACACAGTTGTAGACTAGAAATACTATTTCAAATTCGAATATCAGATTCGAATATTACATTTCGAAATTGAATGAATACATAGCTAAACATTCTATTATTCGAATGAATATTTTCAAATTTTATTAAAAAATTCGAAAACGAAAATTCGAAAATAGAATGTTAGAATGTTACATAAACATTCGAAATTCGATTTGAACGAACGAATGTATCAAAATTTGTTTTAAATTTTGAATTTTTAGAAACATTCGCCCATCCCTACTAGACAGGCTCCTCAGTCGGATTCCTGTTTTCATAAAAGGGGGAGGCTGCAGGAAGCCATATAAGGTAGGATGTTCCATGAACTTCTTACAGCGTTAAATCCCAGCGCTGATAGGATTGCATGGAACGTCCTAACGGTGTGACATGACTAATGCCAAGCATGCAGAATTCATAAAGACTCTATTGCTCTTGTAAAGTATCTTGACTGTTATATCTTATTATCACAAAGTTATCTGATTTTTTTTCTTTTCCTTTTTTCCAGTTTTGATTTTTTTTATATTTTAGTGTTGACTGTTCTGTCAGGAGCTTTGAACGTATTTTGTTATGCCTGTTTCATTCCTAGCCAAAGAGCTGAACAGTTATGAGATAGATGCTGTTCCTTTGATTATAATTTAGTCACTGAAATGAGGAGCAAGTACAAGTCTCTTTGTATTTCACAATTTTTGAGTAGCTATAGGTTTTTCTGCAAGATTTTAGTTTTAATCAATAGTTTTTAATGATTCTGAGCTACTGGCCCTGTTGTTTCAATTTACTATAAAACTCAATGGCTATGTTGACCGAGGTTGAGGTACATGAGGTGAGAAGTCAGAGTAGCAGATTAACGTGGGTAATATGGATTTCATTAAGGTAAAGTCAACATTAAACTTCTTTTGGTATCCTTTGTGCAAGAGTATAAAGAGGTAGGTTGAGGAGAAGCAATGCTCCACTGGGAGCTAGCTGAACACATTGAGTGAGCCAGTGATAAGATGCATATATGTGCAGCCACCAATCAACAGCTAGCTCCCAGTTGTGCATTAACCTGATCTTCTTCTTGCCAGAGCCCTAGCTGCACTAACAGCAGGCTTAACATTCTCATTTCCAAGGACCTGCATTAAAGGGACAGTATACTATAACAATGTTTTTCCCTTAATGTGTTTCCAATTACTTTTTTTTTACCAGCTGCAGAGTATAAAATGTATGAGATTTGTTTTTTAAGGCTTATTTGTGTATATGAATTAGCTGATTTTGTGTTTTGAAACCACAACCTAATAAAATGGGTTGAGCTTGTAGGTATAATCAGATCTCATTATTTTATCACATTGTGTACATATAACTGCTTCTTTATCTTATATCTGTCCATAAACCAATCACCAATACTTGGAGATAACAATCAAAAATTAACATTTTATTACCTTATCTCTTCTATAGCCCACTGGGAGTGTAATTTCTTCTGCTGGCTGTGTTTTCACAGCTTGGCCTTGAGGCCAAAAACTTTCAGGAGAGGTGGGGATACCACAGGCTAAATCAACTATTTCAAATGCCAAGATAAGGGTAGTTGAAATACTTGTAAATATTCGAATACACTCCAGAAGGTAAAGTGGATCATTGGGAACAAACTAAAGGGGAGAACATTTTTGAGTAAACTGTCCCTTTAACTTTAGTGCAGGTCCTGGGAGCCGATTGCACTAACCTTCCTGTTAGCATGGCCGTGGCTTTGGCAAGAAGGGGATCGGGATAGAGTGGTCTTGAGAGCATGTTAAGGTGAATATTAACCCCTTAAATATAAATTAAAAGAAACAAATGAATACTGATGATTTTTGTTAGTATTTTTTTATTGTCTTTAAATTTCTTTCCATATTCATGCATATATTCATTTTGTTAAACTGAAAATGAAAATCCGATTTTCGTCATGATATACACAAGTCCAGTGAATGATAAAGCCTTTATCACATAAAAACAGACATTTTTCCCAAACACTTCATAAAGCCTCCTTATGGTCGGGTGCTTATCTTGTTGTCAGTATCAGCAAGTGCTGAGAATGATACTTACCTTGTTCCTGTGTATTCACCTTGTTCCTGAAAGCCAAGCATACTAACCTGATACCTGTATATGCTCACCTTGTTCCAGGGAACAAACATACTTACCTTGTACCTGTGTATGCTCACCTGGTATGCCATGCATAGTTGTCTGATACTTGTGTATGATCACCTTGTTCCAGAGACCAATCATAATTACCTTGAACCTGCAGATGCTCACCAGGTTCCTGTACCCCAAGCATACTTACCTGATACCTTTATATGCTCACCTTGTTCCGGAGACCAAGCATACTTACCTAGTACCTGCTGTACCTATCTGGTATCCCGTGACCTCACCAACAGTACCTGCGGGGTATACTGTGCCTGCTGAGTATCCTATGTCTACTATACTAGTGACAGGTTTACCGACTAGGTATATTGCACTAGTTGAGCTTTAGTATCTACTGGACTTTGCTATTGCAACTTTCTAAGGCTTACTAAAATCTAATGTTCAACCAGGGGCGTAGTTTTATACTTGCTATTTCTGTGCTCCTCAGCTTTAATTACAATTTGTCTTTTTTGCTTATCATTCAGTAAAGCTTCTCAAAAGACGTATGTTGTTTTGTGTTTCTAATCCTTATTTACGCACCCTAACCTCCTCACACCTATAGTTTAATGACCATAATAGTCAAAAAATTGCATGCTCTATTTCATTAGAAAATGTAATTTTAACACTATTGAGCCTGCACTGCTGTTTGTTTAACCCCCAAAAAGGGGTTAAACACACAATAGAAGTATTGTTCGTGACCTGTGTAGCAATGCTGGTCCCAACCACGGCTGATCCAATCAGCAGCTTTAGTTACACAGCTGAGTCGTGTGACCAGTACTGCTAATTGGATCAGTGGTGGTTTCTGTTCAGGACTAGCAGTGCTCTGTGGCTTCCGAGTGGTACTTCTACTTTGTGTGCAGGGTTAATAGTCTAAAAAGGACATGCTCTAATGAATTAGGGTCCTTTAATACATCACAGCAGTTTTTTAACAGGCTCCAGAAAGTTACTCATATATATGGTGATCATGCAAACTGTTCATGCAGCTTCATGGTCCTCCTGTGGATGAGACCTGTGGTACAGGGGGACTCCAAAGGATGTGTAGTGCCACAACAATATCTCATCTCACTGCTCACAGTAGTTGAGAATTCAGCTCCAATTCAGAATTAATACTATATATGTACTAATATATACTATTTATTATTATTAATAATAATAATAATAATAATAATAATAATAATAATAATAATAATAATAATTAAAAAATTCCAATGCCGCTCTAATAACTGAGACTTCCTACTAATGCTCATTGGCTGATAGGTACTTCCTGTAAATATTTAATAGCCAATAAACAAATGACAACTAGTAGGAAGTGAACAATTGATATTGGTAAATTGGTTTAAATTTGAACAGCTTTAAAGGGACAGAAGAGTCAAGAAATGTATTTCAGATATAGTATTTCATTTTAAACACATTTCCTTATGATATTTAATTTGCTTCTTTAGCTTTGTATCCTCTTTTGAAAAGTATAACTAGATAGACAGAGCAGCAATGTACTACTGGGAGCTAGCTGAACACATCAAGTGAGCCAGTGACAAGAGGCATATATATATGCTGCCACTAGTACCAAGCTAGCGCCCACTGATTGGTGGCTGCACATATGTCTCTTGTCATTGGCTTACCTGATGTGTGGTTTCATGTCCATTTAAAGTCATATTTTACAGCCACAAATGCCTACATGTTTAATACTCCTTCCTAAGGGTGACAACCTTTTTGAGGTACAATGTCCCTTTAAGAATAGTTGCCTCCTAATAAAATGTGCATTGTCTGTTCTAATTAAACAGGATAATCGCTGCAGTGTGACTCTGTCTTCACATATCATTGGAAGCTAATTAGCTTCTCCATAAGTTGTTCAAATAAAAGTTATCCACTAATAGCATACAATTTATTTATTAGGCAGATTATTGCAACCTTTGATAACAATCTTTATTTTTACACAAAAAATAAGTCTGGTAGCAATTAAACTCACAGCAGTATGTTAGTTATTTTTAAACTTCCGTTTTAATTAATATAATATATTCTTTCCCCTTTATCCTTATTTATCCTGCCACTTCTGAGAAGAGTGTGCAGTGCTTATACCATTTAACATAAACCATGCACAAATCCTATCCTATTTAATGTATATTTATATAAATAAGTTCTTCAAATTTAAATCACTAACCTTAGTAGGAATAGAGCGGCTACAAACATCCTAATGCATTCAGTATTAAACTCTTTCTTTATGAAATAAAAAAGTTATTTGTCATGAGCTCTAAGAAGCCAAAACATTTTTTTTATCTAACCAGCAACTGATTAAAATTAAATATCTAGTTTCGGCAATTTGTAAACTAGGTTATAGATTTTGCTTTTTGGTCTCTCTGAGAAGTGTGAGACAATGCACATTTTTTTAACAAATGTAAGAGGTATTTAATGATTCTTTATTGGCTTGCTGATCTAAGATATCTAATTCCCTAAGGGGGTATTTTAAATAAAATGTACTCTACTCTTACTGCTATGGATGAACAAAGGGGGTGTAAGAGGAGGGAAATCCCCTTCCCCCTGGAATTTTGCTTTTTATATATACTGTACTGGAATTAGGAAAAAGCAAAAAAATATCACTAATTTTGCTGTATTCTTTGGATTAGTTTGAAAAAGTCACAATCATCCCCTTTCACAAGTATACTAACTAATGCATGTGACACAAAAATATAGCTGATTTGTTACAGATTAAATCATTACTCTGTAGGTGGGTATATAAGGCTTTTTTTGCAGACAGGAGAGGTTTCAGATTTAAAAAGTTTACACTATTCAATAGCAATGTGTAGTAAAAAAAAAAAATATCAAAACTTTTCTGCAGAACCATGCAGAACCATTCTGCAGAACCATGAAATAATTTTCATTGGTTGTTCATAGCAGAAGCTGATTGATATCTGTCCATTTTGTTCAAAGTACAGGAAAAAAGATACACTTACCCAAGACAATTTTCACTGGGTATGTTCCTGGACTGTAAAACCATGGCAATTTTAAAAATCTTTTACATTTAATCAGTATGTATATCTTTTGCAATACTGATATTTATTTGCATGTATTAAATGACTTTACTGTGTCTTCTAAAGGGTTATTAAACTATAAAATAAACATGGACACACCCAAACATTTTGTTTAGTTTTGTTTTCATTCATTAAATAAATCATTTAGTTAGTCATATTCGTTATGTTTTATTAGGTGTATATCAGGGTACTATTTAAGCCTGCTTTAATATTCTAATGTTATATAAGATAAAGTATTGTACATGTTTATTCAAAATGTATACATAGCAACTAATTGCTTACTGGCTGATAAGGAGAATGCTACCCCACCAAAAAACAAGCAAACAAACAAACAAACACTATTGATGGACAGTAACATCCCTTACAAGCGAAACACAATAAGAATTTTTTTCTCAGCACTAAGACAAATATTAAAGGGCATTTATAGTAAAGAAAAAATATATTAAAAAAATTATTAGAGCCTGTAATTTTAGGACTAGCGACCCAGCACCTCTATGCGTTTAACCCTTGCGAAGGGCTAAAAACTAATAGTAGAAGTATCACTCAAGACCAGCAGAACAATGCAGGTCCCAAGCAGACACTGCCATTGATCCAACCAGCACTAGTTACATGGCTGGATTATGTGATTTGCAATCTTATGTCCAACCCATATAAGAGTGTTTTGAAATCCTTTGTTTTGAAAATCTCCTTAGAAGAAAAGAAACTCAGAAAATATTCAAAAATATAATATAAAAATATAAATGGGGTGGATATTCACTATAAAATACAGCTCCAAGACTAATAATATCTAAGAGCAATTTTTGAGGGGGGGAATTCAGCTGGTAAGCACCGCTATATAAGTTGGATGGATAAGAGGTACTGAGTTATAGTACATAGATGGTTTAGCAACTGATGTTTAATATGAAATATATATAGAGAGAGGGCTAGTACACTAATAGAGACAGTCTGAGATTGAATCTACAGGGTGGATACAAACAATCTAACCGTAGACTACAGCTTAATTAGAGGGTATCCCCTTCAAATCTATAGTGGTCATTAATTGAATGTTCAATGCGAGGTAAACTATAGTCTGCATAATGTGAAAAGTACACCTTGTGCTGATACCATTGCTAGTGGTGTTAATGTACAAGGGGCATGTAAAAGCAAGCATACAGAAGTACATAGGAGTTGCAGTGTAGGATATAGAACCCTCAATATGGATCAAATTGTAGTAGATAAAGCTCTATTGGCAAAGACAAGAAATATCCTTTTTTGGTAGCTATAAGTAATTGTCTGGGCAATCATGGGAGCTTTGTCATATGCTTAAGAGGGTAGGAGAAAACATAAGAAGGTATATTTAAAATCAGTAAAACATTATTATGAAGAAACAACTGAAGAGCCTACGGTGCCATTGCGATATGAGATTAAGACAAGTTATGCTAACATAAGATATCCACAACTTGAGGGTCTTGGGTATAAGACAAGGAGAGATGTAGAGTGATATATATTGGAGGACCTTCATATAATATATAAAAGTGCTATGAATGGTGCATGGTATAAACTAGGATTGTCTTGTTTGGAGCATCTAAATTGCTACATGGAGGTACCGTATCAAGATGAGATCCATGGGAAAAGTCCCCAAGTATTGAAATTATGGAGCTAACATTATAGCTGGTAAACATCAATACATTCAAATTATATTTGCTTTGTCAAACATCTTGGAGGTATTTAGTGAAGGTAAAAAGGTACTTATAGAATTCTATTAATGTGTGCAGATAAAGTCTCCCAAGTTAGTTATATGTAGTGTATGGGGGTTTGTCAGAAGGGAAGGCATGCAATCAATTCTATCTATACGAATAGCTATAGGCTGTTACAGTATAATTTAACTCTGACTTTCAGATCTAAACATATAAACTGCAATACAAATATATGGTGATATAAGTTACACGCTACTTTAGTGAAACATGTAAATTACAGTGTCAAACAAATTATTATATAGATCACTGGGTTAAAGCTAGTTAAAGATAAAAAAAGGACCCACAACTGGAGAGATTAACTATAACAAACGTTTTCTCAAGGCCATATAACCCCAATAAGGGATAGGGTAAAGTTCTGTCAACCCACACCAGAGGAAGGAAAACGTCCTGAGTGCCAAGAGTCACTGGGTAGTCCCAAGTGCTGGATCAATTTTAGAGCAATTTGGTTTTGAACAGCGTGGTACAGATTGGTTAGGGTGGTGTCAGTTAGAAATTGCGGGTCAGCCCGAATCCATGTGCTGGTATTTTTTATCTTCTTAAGTCTGCCCATAAGTCCATACCTCTCTCGTAAAGCGGGTGCCTGATCGCAGATGCTCCAAACTCTGGGATTGTTGCTAAAGCCCATCTCGATTTCTGCCTGATGCACGTAGTATCTCTCACCTAGTATGGCAGGGATATAGCCGTCGGCGGTAGGTCTATTCTCGAGTAGGGGAGCAAGATGCTGCTCTTCTAGCCCAGAGGCCCAATATAAGCTGGCATCCATGTTTTCAGCAATGGGATGGTGTTCATTTGCGACGGTTTGAGATTCTGTGCTGCAAGTGCTATCTACCATCTCCTCCATCATTTTAAATAAGCAACTTTCTCCTTCCCCACTTGCATTTCTGATGGTGGGAGCGAAGTCATGGAAGCTATTATTATTAGTATCCTGTGCTCTAACAGCCCTAAGCAGACCAGAGAGATCTTCATAATCACGGGACATCCAACACTCCAAGTCCTCAAGAAGCGCCCACACCTGTACAGCAAAATGCTCTTCCATGTGTAAATAGTAAGTGTAAGGTCCGCCTGAAAGTTGCTGCACCCTCCAGTAGATTCGAGTAGTATATACCGCTCTACCCAGTTAGCCCTCGAACCTGGAGAGGGGGGGTAGATGTTACTGTGAAATGGGCCGCAGTAGTTCTTCTCAGTCACGCTCAATTCTATCTTCCATTAGATATAATTGCTATAAAAGCGATATCACTAGAATCAGGAATGACTCCTTGTGAGGCAGGTACAGTTATTATAGCAAAAGCTGAAAAGATAGCTAGTGAAAAACTCTACTTTTGCAAATAGTAAGAGGAGCTAAGTAGTTGTGCGTCTGAACTTGTCTGCGACTTGGTCACTCCCCCCGTTAAACAGTTCTTTTACCTAAACAAATGACCAATTACCCCCTAACAGTAAAACCCTGCCAGCCACCAAACCCCCCAAAATAAAAAACGAACACTAAAAAAACCTAAACTACCCATTGCCCCTTAAGGGGCATTTGTATGGGCATTCAGTTCTTTTACTGCCCTTTAAACGGCAATCAGCTCTTTTCCATCCCATTAAATCCCTAATTTAAAAAAATTAAAAAATAAAAAATAAAATCCTAACACTAAGCCCCAAATCGGTACTCACCGTTCCAGAAGTCGGGCGGAGAAGGTCTTCTTCCAGGCAGCTCCATTTTCTTCTATCTTCATCTGGAGCAAAGGCAGTGCGGAGCGGAGGTGCGAAGCTGTGGATCCTCAGCAGTGGTCCTCACCGGCGGTGCGGAGCTGTATTCCCTGATGCGTGGATCCTTGCCGGCAGTCCTCTGCGGCATGGAGGCTCCTCTTCATCCGATGTCTATCGTACACTAAAGATTGCAATCAATTTGGGGTACCTTGCATTCCTATTGGCTGAAATTTTGAAATCAGACAATAATAGAGCTACTGAAATCCTAAATGCTGTTAAAATCAGCCAATAAGATTTCAGTAGCTCTCATCCTATTGGCTGATTTAAAAATTTCAGCCAATAGGAATGCAAGGTACCCCAATACATATGGGGTACCTTGCATTCAATCTTCAGTGTGTGATGGACGATCGCATTAAGAGGAGCTTCCATGCCGCTGAGGACTGCCACTGCTCAGGATCAACCCATCGAGTTAGCCAGCTCCAGCCCGCCTTCTCCGGATGAAGATAGAAGATGATTGAGCTGCCTGGAAGAAGACCTTCTCCAAAATTCAAAGTCAAGAGATGAGAACGACTATCTTCAAAATAGGGTTTACCGATGGAAGTATGATCCGGAAGGAGCAAGGCGAACTTCCGGTTTCCAAAGGCGGAGGAATCGCTACCCTGTGAAGAGTGGAAGCAGTACCTGATCCTCTGATACGTCACCGGGGGACTCCGAGGCCGACATCGGCGTGGTGGTCGGAAACACTGCCGCTCCAAAAAAGAAAAGGCAGTTGAGACCGAGGAGGGGCAAATAGATGTTGGATCGGGTAAGATCATAAAAGCAGCTGCTAACTTGTTTGCTAGTTATAAGGAGGCGGAAGATACAGTGATTAACATCTCCAATGTGGAACTTTCTCAAGACGAATTGTGTACTCTCAATAAAGGACTTTCCTTTTGTCCCAGCAGGGACTGTGACTTTTTTCAGCTTAGCAAGGATTTATTTAAATTCTATCGTAACTTAAGGTTAAAAGGCTTTATGTGTAATTTGCAACAGAACGTTAAATTAAAATCAGAGCAAGCTGCATTTAATCTTTCTAAGCTTGGTTTAAAAAATAAGAGCACTTTTTTACCACCACAAAATAATCACAGCATTGAGACATACATTAATCTTGTTGAAAGGGATATAGCTAAATTGCAAGTTAAGGTTAATAAAATGAAACATAATGTGAAGGATACACCTGTATTTAATAGAAATGTACATACTAAAAATCAAAAATGTAACTTTAATGCAAACAGTGTAGCTGCTTTAAAAACTTTGAAAGCCAGGGATGACATTATTTTGAAGCGTGCTGATAAGGGCGGTGCTATCATTGCCCTTGATAAAAATTACTATGTGGAAGAAATAAAACAACAATTAAGTGTATCTGATGTGTACAAGAAATTGCCAAATAATCCTGTATTTTCTATTCAGAATGAGTTGAAAAAGTTATGCCAGAGAGCTTTGAATTTTGGCCTTATTGATAAAGATCTGTTTAAGTTTTTGTATATAGAGCATCCCTGTACTCCGGTGCTTTATACATTACCAAAAGTGCATAAAAATTTACAGACTCCCCCAGGCCGCCCAATAGTGGCAAGCACTCAATCTATCTTGACCAATGTGTCTATCTTTCTGGATCGTATTCTTAGACCATTTGTTGAAATATCCAATTCTTTTTTGAAAGATACAAGTGATTTTTTAAGAAAGATAGACACCTTGGATTTTGTATCTGACAAATTCATTCTATATAGCTTAGATGTAGAAAGTTTATATACATCAATTACTCATGAGAGCGGTATGGGCGCTGTTAAGATGGTATTAGATATGGATAAAAACTATTCTAAAGCTCAGATTCACTTTCTTCTTCAGCTATTGGAATTGATTCTTTACTGTAATTATTTTTTGTTTGGAGATGAGTATTTCCTACAAATACAGGGTACTGCAATGGGGTCCAACGTCGCACCAAATTATGCTAACATTTTTATGAATGTATTCAAAGAAAAATTTATTTTTTCCAATCCTAGGTTTCATCGGTATGGCGCCTGTTGGTGGCGCTATATCGATGATATCTTTGGGATATGGTGGGGAGACGTTGGATCCCTATTGAAGTTTGTGGAAGATATAAATGGAGCATCTGGCCATATAAAATTCAAGTTGACTTGGAGTGAAAGTGAGATTACTTTTCTTGAAACTAAGATCATTAAAAATGGAAGAGAGCTGAAGTTAGATCTGTTTAGGAAGGAGACAGATAGAAATAGTTTATTGCACTTTGATAGTGCTCATCCTGGATCTCTCCTTAAGGCCCTCCCCCGTAGTCAATTTTTACGAGCCCGCAGAATTATTACTGATGATAATTTATTAAAAACAAGAATGATAGAAATGGCTGACAGATTTACTAAGAGAGGATACCCATCGGATATATTAGAACCTGAAATTAATCATGCGCTATCAGTCTCTAGGGAAAGCTTACTGAAGGTAAAACAGAAACAAAATAATAAAGAGGAGCGCCTAATATTTGTATCTGAATTTAATTCCCAGTCTAACCAAATCCAACGCATTATGAGGAAACATTGGTCAATACTCTCTGAATGTAACCCCCAAATTAAGGAATTTAAAAATTTACCCATGCCAGCTTATAAGCAAAGTTTTAACTTAAAACAACAACTAGTTAGAGCAGACATAGGGACAAACTTTAAATTAAAACAAAAATACATCAAAAGTAAGAATGAGGGGTGTTTTCCCTGTTTGGGATGCTCATGTTGCAATAACATGACCAAAGGGCCCATATTTGTTCATCCAACTTCTGGAAAAAAGTTTAAAATTAATGGCTTCCACACTTGCTTAACCACCTATGTAGTTTACTTAATTAAATGCCCATGTGGGCGGGGCTATGTCGGTGAGACGACTAGAACTATCAAAGATAGGATAATTGAACATAAAAGCTCCATTAGAACTAAGAACTTAAAAGCACCAGTAGCACAGCATTTTGTGGAAAAGGGCCATTCAATTGGGCAATTGCGTTTTCAAATTATTGAGAAAATAGAAATGCCAAGAAGGTTAGGGAATAGAGAACTCCTTCTTAAACAGAGAGAGTGCTTTTGGATTTGGAAATTAGGCACTATGGAACCTAATGGGTTAAATAAGGATTTGGATATGTCTGTTTTTCTATAAACAATTTTCTATCTGTTTATCAGTCTGTGATTGAGATTGTAATATGATTCTATGAATACATTGTATTATATGTGTCATTGTGATTGTAACTAGACTATAATGAATACACTGTATTATTGTTTTTAATAATTTTGTATATAAAGTTTTAATAGGAAGCTGCATCTGCAGCGCCACCTAGTGGTGTTAAGGTATAAATAGAATCATTTGAGTATGATGTTTAGCATGATTAAGGTAGCAATACCGAAACGTTGCTGTTAATGTTGTGTTGTGCCTAATAAACACTTATTTTTTGCTGCTACTCCTTTTGGATTTCTTTAGAAGACCTTCTCCGCCAGACTTCAGGAATGGTGAGTACCTATTTGGCGGTTAGAGTTAGGATTTTTTATTTGGGGGGGGTATTTTTAAGATTAGGGATTTAATGGGCTGGGAAAGAGCTGATTGCCCTTTTAAGGGCTGTAAAAGAGCTGAATGCCCTTTTAAGGGCAATGCCCATACAAATGCCCCTTTAGGGGCAATGTGTACTTTAGGTTTTTTAGTGTTATTTTTTTTATTTTGGGGGGTTTGGTGGGTGGGGGGTTTTACTGTTAGGGGGGATTTAGTAATTTTTAAATGTAAAAGAACTGTTTAACCTTTTAAGGGTGATTGGTAGTTTAGTTTAGGGGGTGTTTTTATTTTGGGGGGCTTTTCTATTTTCATAGGGATTAGGTTTAATTTTTTTTATTTTTGATAATTTTGTTTATTTTTTTCTGTAATTTTAGAGGTTTTTTAATTTTTTTTTCTGTAATTTTAGATTATTTTTTTTTATTTAATGTTAGGTTTTATTTAAGTGTAACTTAGTATTGGGGTTAATTTAGGGGGTGTTATGTTAGGGGTCTAATTAATTAAATTGGTTATTTGCATTGTGGGGGGTTGGCGATTTAGGAGTTAATAGGTTAATTAGGTTTATTGTGATGTAGGGGTTTGGCAGTTTAGGGCTTAATAGGTTAACTAGGTTTATTGTGAAGTTTGGGGTTGGCTGTTTAGGGGTTAATGGGTTAATTAGGTTTATTGCGATGTGGGGGGTTGGCGGTTAAGGTGTTAATATTTTAATTGTGTTATTTGCAGATTAGGGGTTAATTACTTTATTATTTGGCAATGTGAGGGTTTGCAGGAGGTTCGTTTTTTTTTTGTTATACTAGGTGTTATACTACATGCGGACGGTTAAGTGTTTTTTATTTATTTCTTGCGGGCGGTTATGTGTTTTTTTCAATATTTTGTGCGGCTGGTTGCGTGTTTTTTTTTTTAAGGCTTCGGGTTTGCCTACACTGCATCCAGGTGGATTCCGAAAATGGAAGGGTGGTGAAAGAGTCCACCTGCACATTTGTTTGTTTCAAAGACCTCAGCTAGGCCGGCCGAGGGTCCTTAACCACTGAGCTTTTGGGATTGTGCAATACACCATTTCCAAACAGCGAGGCACAGTAAAAGCTACCTACTTTTGAATTGGAACAAAGTGGCTATAGGTGCAGATCTCTGTGACCGGACCGGCAGAGATAATACCAAGAAGACCGATGAAATCTAATCCGTTTATTATGCCACTAGTAGTGATGTCGCGAACTGTTCGCCAGAGAACAGTTCCCGGTGATCTTAGCTTGTTCGCGTTCGCCGCGGCGAGCGAACATATGCGATGTTCGATCCGCCCCCTATTCGTCATCATTGAGGAAACTTTGACCCTGTATCTCACAGTCTGCAGACACATTTGAGCCAATCAGCAGCAGACACTCCCTCCCAGACCCTCCCAGCTCCTGGGCAGCAGCCATTTTAGATTCATTATGATCCTGCATTCTTAGTGAGAGGAGGGACAGTGTAGCTGCTGGTGATTTTATAGGGAAATAGATAGCTAGGCTAGTGTATTCAGTGTCCACTACAGTCCTGAAGGACTCATCTAATCTCTGCTGTAAGGACAGCACCCCAAAAAGCCCTTTTTAGGGCTATAACTTCAGTCCAAAAAGCCCTTTTTAGGGCTAGAACTTCAGTCTTTTTTTTTTTTTTTTTTGGTAATTTTATTTGCATTTGCCTGTCTGTCAGCCTGTGTGTGAGGCTCACAGCATATGCTGTGATTAATTCTTCTGTTCCACCACTGATATCTGGTTAACATTAGTGAAAATTTAAAAAAAAAAACTTTTACATCATTTTGCTAGTGTAATCTAATTTCATTTTCCATCAGGCCTGTGTGTCAGGCCCACATCATATAATGTGATTAATAGCTCTGTTTTCCACCACTTGTAACATTAGTGTAACTTTTTTTTTTTTTTAAAAAACTTTTACATCAGTCTGCTATTGTTATTTAATTTTAGTTGCCAGGCCAGCGTGCCACAAGTGCCAGCCTGTGTAAGGGCCTAAGGGAACATTAGTGTAAATTAAAAAAAAAAACTTTTACATCAGTCTGCTATTGTTATTTAATTTTAGTTGCCAGGCCAGCGTGCCAGCCTGTGTAAGGGCCTAAGGGAACATTAGTGTAAATTTAAAAAAAAAAAACTTTTACATCAGTCTGCTATTGTTATTTAATTTTAGTTGCCAGGCCAGCGTGCCACTAGTGCCAGCCTGTGTAAGGGCCTAAGGGAACATTAGTGTAAATTTAAAACAAAAAAACTTTTACATCAGTCTGCTATTGTTATTTAGTTTAAGTTGCCAGGCCAGTGTGTCACTAGTGCCAGCCTGTGTAAGGGCCTAAGGGAACATTAGTGTAAATTTAAAAAAAAAAACTTTTACATCAGTCTGCTATTGTTATTTAATTTTAGTTGCCAGGCCAGCGTGCCACTAGTGCCAGCCTGTGTAAGGGCCTAAGGAAACATTAGTGTAAATTTAAAAAAAAAAAACCTTTACCTCAGTCTGCTATTGTTATTTAATTTTAGTTGCCAGACCAGCGTGCCACTAGTGCCAGCCTGTGTAAGGGCCTAAGGGTACATTACTGTAAATTTAAAAAAAAAAAAACTTTTACATCAGTCTGCTATTGTTATTTAATTTTAGTTGCCAGGCCAGCGTGCCACTAATCCCAGCCTGTGTAAGGACCGAAGGGAACATTAGTGTAATTTTTAAAAAAAAAAAACTTTTACATCAGTCTGCTATTGTTATTTAATTTTAGTTGCCAGGCAAGCGTGCCACTAGTGCCAGCCTGTGTAAGGGCCTAAGGGAACATTAGTGTAAATTGTGCTATTGTTATTTAATTTTAGTTGCCTGGCCAGCATGCCACTAATGCCAGCCTGTGTAAGGGCCTAAGGGAACATTAGTGTAAATTTAAAAAAAAAAACTTTTACATCAGTCTGCTATTGTTATTTAATTTTAGTTGCCAGGCCAGCGTGCCACTAGTGCCAGCCTGTGTAAGGGCCTAAGGGAACATTAGTGTAAATTTAAAAAAAAAAAACTTTTACATCAGTCTGCTATTGTTATTTAATTTTCGTTGCCAGGCCAGCGTGCCACTAGTGCCAGCCTGTGTAAGGGCCTAAGGGAACATTAGTGTAAATTGTGCTATTGTTATTTAATTTTAGTTGCCTGGCCAGCGTGCCACTAATGCCAGCCTGTGTAAGGGCCTAAGGGAACATTAGTGTAAATTTAAAAAAAAAAACTTTTACTTCAGTCTGCTATTGTTATTTAATTTTAGTTGCCAGGCCAGCGTGCCACTAGTGCCAACCTGTGTAAGGGCCTAAGGGAACATTAGTGTAAATTAAAAAAAAAAAACTTTTACATCAGTCTGCTATTGTTATTTAATTTTAGTTGCCAGGCCAGCGTGCCACTAGTGCCAGCCTGTGTAAGGGCCTAAGGGAACATTAGTTTAAATTTTTTTTAAAAAAAAAAACTTTTACATCAGTCTACTATTGTTATTTAATTTTAGTTGCCAGGCCAGCGTGCCACTAGTGCCAGCCTGTGTAAGGGCCTAAGGGAACATTAGTGTAAATTTAAAAAAAAAAAACTTTTACATCAGTCTGCTATTGTTATTTAATTTTAGTTGCCAGGCCAGCGTGCCACTAGTGCCAGCCTGTGTAAGGGCCTAAGGAAACATTAGTTTAAATTTTTTTTAAAAAAAAACTTTTACATCAGTCTATTATTGTTATTTAATTTTAGTTGCCAGGCCAGCGTGCCACTAGTGCCAGCCTGTGTAAGGGCCTAAGGGAACATTAGTTTAAAATTTTTTTTAAAAAAAAACTTTTACATCAGTCTACTATTGTTATTTAATTTTAGTTGCCAGGCCAGCGTGCCACTAGTGCCAGCCTGTGTAAGGGCCTAAGGGAACATTAGTGTAAATTTAAAAAAAAAAAACTTTTACATCAGTCTGCTATTGTTATTTAATTTTAGTTGCCAGGCCAGCGTGCCACTAGTGCCAGCCTGTGTAAGGGCCTAAGGGAACATTAGTGTAAATTTAAAAAAAAAAAACCTTTACATCAGTCTGCTATTGTTATTTAATTGTAGTTGCCAGGCCAGCGTGCCACTAGTGCCAGCCTGTGTAAGGGCCTAAGGGAACATTAGTGTAAATTTAACAAAAAAAAAAACTTTTACATCATTTTGCTAGTGTAATCTAATTTCATTTTCCATCAGGCCTGTGTGTCAGGCCCACAGCATATACTGTGCCTAATTGCTCTGTTTTCCACCACTTATATCTGGTGTAACATTAGTGTAAATCTTTAAAAAAAACTTTTACATAAGTCTGCTATTGTTATTTAATTTAAGTTGCCAGGCCAGCGTGCCACTAGTGCAAGCCTGTGTGTCAGGCTCCCAGCCTACTTCCATCCTCAGTGCCACCACTCCTATCCGGTGTAACATTAGTTTAAATATTGTAAAAAAAAACTTTTACATCAGTCTGCTAGTGTTATTTAATTGCAGTTGCCAGGCCAGCCTGCCACTAGTGCCAGCCTCTGTGTCAGGCTCCCAGCATATACTGTGCCTACTTCCATCCTTAGTGCCACCACTCCTATCTGGTGTAACATTTTTGTATCTTTTTTTAAAAAAAACGTTTACATCAGTCTTCTAGTGTTATTTAATTTTAGTTGCCAGGCCAGCGTGCCACTAGTGCCAGCCTGTGTGTCAGGCTCCCAGCATATACTGTGCCTACTTCCATCCTCAGTGCCACTACTCATATGTGGTGTAACATTAGTTTAACTTTTTTTTAAAAAATGTTTACATCAGTCTGCTAGTGTTATTTAATTGCAGTTGTGTGCCAGGCCCACTTTCCAACTAGTGCCACGAATCATATTTGTTATAACAGTAGTGTAAATATTTTAAATAAAAACTTTTTTGACTGTGAAACATCAGTCTGTTAGTGTAATCTAATTGTAGTTGCCTGCCTGCCAGTGTGTGTGCCAGGCCCACTTGCCAAGTTTGTAGCACCACTCATATTTGTTGTAACAGTAGTGTAAATATTTAAAATAAAAACTATTTGACTGTGAATCATCAGTCTGCTAGTGCAATTGAATTGCAGTTGCCTGCCTGCCAGCGTGTGTGCCAGGCCCACTTGCCAACTAGTGCCACCAATCATATTTGTTATAACAGTATTGTAAATATTTACAAAAAAAATTATTTGACTGTGAAACATCAGTCAGCTAGTGTAATCTAATTGCAGTTGCCTGCCTGCCAGTGTGTGTGCCAGGCCCACTTGCGAACTAGTGCCACCAATCATATTTGTTATAACAGTAGTGTAAATATTTTTTTTTAAAAAAATTTGACTGTGAAACATCAGTCTGCTAGTGTAATCTAATTGAAGTTGCCTGCCTGCCAGCATGTGTGCCAGGCCTACTTGCCAACTAGTGCCACCAATCAGATTTATTGTAACAGTAGTGTAAATATTTAAATTAAAAACTTTTTGGACTGTGAAACATCAGTCTGCTATTGTAAATCTTATTGCATTTGCCTGCCTGCCTGCCAGCATGTGTGCCAGGCCCACTTGCCAAGTTAGTGGCACCACTCATATTTGTTGTAACAGTAGTTTAAATATTTAAAAAATAAACATTTTTGACTGTGAAACATCAGTCTGTTTTTTTGTGTCAGGCTCACAGCGTATACTGTTCCCACTTGCCCAGTGCCACCACTCATATCTTTTTTAATAGTAGTGTAAGTGTACATTTAAAAAAAAAAAACTTTTTGGATTGTGAAACATCAGTCTGCTTTTTTGTGTCCGGCTCACAGCGTATACTGTGCCCACTTGCCCAGTGCCACCACTTATATCTTGTTTAATATTAGTGTAAGTGTACATTTAAAAAAAAAAACTTTTTGGATTGTGAAACATCAGTCTGCTTTTTTTGTGTCAGGCTCACAGCGTATACTGTGCCCACTTGCCCAGTGCCAACACTCATATTTTGTTTAATAGTAGTGTAAGTGTACATTTTTAAAAAAAAATGACAGGCAGAGGCAGGCCACCCTGCAGGTGCCGTTGTGGTCGTGATGCTGTGATTCCCTTAGACCCTACAACTATGCACAGTGTTCAGAGGCCACGTGCCATGAACGCGAAAAGTTCTGAGGAGGACCTAGTTGAATGGCTAACACAGGACACCCAATCTTCTACAGCTTCCGCTCCTAACCTTGACGCACCATCCACCTCCAGCTTAGCTGCAGGCACCTCTCAAGTGACCAGTGCCACTCGCCCGCCTGCCACCACCACCAACACTAGCACCACAGCCGCTTCAATTGATCTGTCAGAGGAGTTATTGACACATCAGTTGGAAGAAATGAGTGATGCGCAACCATCATTGACAGAGGATGTAGATAACAGTGATATGTCTCAGTCAGGCAGCATTACATACATGGACGTACGGTGTGATGATGATGGTGATGTTGTACCCCCTGCTGCTTCCTTTGTTGATTTGTCAGATACAAGTGAAGCGGTTGATGATGATGCATCCGTGGATGTCACGTGGGAGCCCGCTAGAAGAGTAGAAGAAGAGAGGGGAAGTTCAGATGGGGAGACAGAGAGGAGGAGGAGGAGACGAGTTGGAAGCAGGGGGAGGTTGTCGCAAGGAGCTAGTGGCACAGTCAGACAGCATGCATCGGCACCCGGGGTCAGCCAGACAGCACGCCAATCAACGCATGCTGTTGCCACCACCAGAATGCTGTCATCGCAGAGCTCAGCAGAGTGGCATTTTTTTTTGTGTGTCTGCCTCTGACAACAGCAATGCCATTTGCAACCTGTGCCAAAAGAAACTGAGTCATGGGAAGTCCAACACCCACCTAGGTACAACTGCTTTGCGAAGGCACATGGTCTCACATCACAAACGCCGATGGGATGAACACATGAGTAGAAGCAGCACACAAACTCAAAGCCGCCATCCTCCTCCTGGTCCAGCATCTTCAGTCACATCAACCACTGCTGTCCTCCTTGCCCCCTTTCAACCATCCGCCACTCAGTTTCTCTTATGTAGCAGTTCCTGGTCATCTGCCCACAGTCAAGTGTCTGTCAAGCACATGTTTGAGTGTAAGAAGCCAATTTCCCAAAGTCACCCCCTTGCCCGGCGTCTGACAGCTGGCTTGTCTGAACTCTTAGCCCACCAGCTTTTACCATACAAGCTGGTGGAGTCTGAGGCGTTCAAAAAATTTGTATCTATTGGGACACCGCAGCGGAAGGTACCCGGCCGAAATTTCTTTTCACAAAAGGCAATCCCCAACCTGTACTCGATTGTGCAAAAGGAAGTAATGGCATGTCTGGCACACAGCATTGGGGCAAGGGTCCATCTGACCACTGATAGCTGGTCTGCAAAGCATGGTCAGGGCAGGTATATCACCTACACTGCGCATTGGGTAAACCTGCTGATGGTTGACAAGCATGGAATGCATGGCTCTGCAGAGGAGTTGGTGACACCGCCACGACTTGCAGGCAGGCCTGCTGCTACCTCCTCTACTCCTCCTACTCCATCCTCTTCCATAACCTCTTCCTCGGCTGAGTCCTCTTCTGCTGCTGCGTCTTGCTCCACATCAACGGCAACCCCCAGCTCCCCAGGTACTATTCGACATCCCGGATACGGCAGTGTCACGCCGTCTTGGGGTTGACTTGCCTGAAAGCCGAGAGTCACACCGCACCAGCACTCCTGTCCGCCCTGAACGCACAGGTGGATCAGTGGCTGACTCCGCACCAACTGGAGATTGGTAAAGTTGTTTCTGACAATGGAAGTAATTTGGTGGCGGCATTGAAATTGGGCAAGTTGACACATGTGCCGTGCATGGCACATGTGTGTAATCTGATTGTACAACGCTTTGTGCATAAGTACCCAGGCTTACAGGACGTCCTGAAGCAGGCCAGGAAGGTGTGTGGCCATTTCAGGCGTTCCTACACGGCCATGGCGCACTTGTCCAATATCCTGCGGCGAATAAACCTGCCAGTGAGGCGCTTGATTTGCGACAGCCCGACACGGTGGAATTCAACACTCCTAATGTTCGACCGCCTGCTACAACAAGAAAAAGCTGTTAACGAGTATTTGTATGACCGGGGTGCTAGGACAGCCTCTGGGGAGCTGGGGATTTTTTTTCCAAATTACTGGACGCTCATGCGCAATGCCTGTAGGCTTATGAGTCCTTTTGAGGAGGTGACAAACCTAGTCAGTCGCACCGAAGGCACCATCAGCGACATCATACCATTTGTTTTCTTCCTGGAGCGTGCCCTGCGAAGAGTGCTGGATCAGGCCGTAGATGAGCGTGAAGAGGAAGAGTTGTGGTCTCCATCACTACCAGAAACAGCCTTATCAGCATCGCTTGCTGGACCAGCGGCAACGCAGGAAGAGGATTGTGAGGAAGAGGAGTCAGAGGAGGAATGTGGCTTTGAGGAGGAGGAGGAGAAAGAACAAGCACAACAAGCATCCCAGGGTGCTTGTTGTTGTCACCTATCTGGTACCCGTGGTGTTGTACATGGCTGGGGGGAAGAAGATACCTTCAGTGAGATCAGTGAGGACGAGGAACGGGACATGATTAGCTCGGCATCCAACCTTGTGCAAATGGGGTCTTTCATGCTGTTGTGCCTGTTGAGGAACCCTCGTAAAAAAAAGCTGAAGGAGAACGACCTGTACTGGGTGTCCACGCTACTAGACCCCCGGTATAAGCATAAAGTTACTGAAATGTTACTGAATTAACGCAAGTCGGAAAGTATGGAGCAGTTCCAAAATAAATTAAAAAGTATGCTTTACACAGTGTATAAGGGTGATGTCACGGCACAACTGGAATCTAACAGGGGAAGAGATGAAAGTAATCCTCCTCCTCCTCCCACGACCATACCGGAAAGGACAGGACACTTTCCAGACGTGTTGTTGATGGAGGACATGCGGACCTTTTTAACTCCTATGCATCGTCACAGCCCTTCGGGATCCAGCCTCAGAGAGAGACTCAACCGACAGGTAGCAGACTACCTAGCATTAACTGCGGATCTCGACACTCTGAGGAGCGATGGACCCCTTGACTACTGGGTGTGCAGGTTTGACCTGTGGCCTGAGCTATCCCAATTTGCAATCGAACTTCTGGCCTGCCCCGCTTCAAGTGTCCTGTCAGAAAGGACCTTCAGTGCAGCAGGAGGTATTGTCACTGAGAAGAGAAGTCGCCTAGGTCAAAAAAGTCTTGATTATCTCACCTTTATTAAAATGCATGAGGGATGGATCCCGAAGGGACTGACATTGGGTGATACATTTGCGTGACTTACCCGCCAACAACTAGGGTTCAAGCCACAATGCTTAACACACCACGGGTCCCAGACCACATTTTTTATTGTTATACTCTGTCAGGGAAATTATATAACTATCAGAATCGTATCAATCAAATATATATTGCATCTATTGATTTCTGTAATTCATATCGATCAAATGTATATTGCATCTTTTGATCTATGTAATTCGTACCTATCAAATCTATATTGCATCTTTTGATCCATGTAATTCGTATCTATCAAATGTATATTGCATCTTTTGTTCTATGTAATTCATATCTAACAAATGTATATTGCATCTTTTGATCTATGTTATTTGTACCTATCAAATGTATATTACATCTATTGATCTATGTAATCTATGGATCTATCTATCAAATCTATCGATCCGGACTGTTTTGTGACAGCAACTTGTGTTTTGGCCAAATTTGAAGTAGTAGGACAGACCAAGCATCTTCTTCCATCTCCCTGTTCCGAAAATCAAGGCCATATAGACCTCCCCCGATAGGGGGAGTAACAGGTATTAAACTGCTAAGAATAGTACTACTTAGTGCTTAACACAAAACGGGTCCCATGTTTTATTGTTATACTCTGTCAGGGAAATTATATAACTATCAGAATCATATCAATCAAATATATATTGCATCTATTGATCTCTGTAATTCGTATCGATCAAATGTATATTGCATCTTTTGATCTATGTTATTCGTACCTATCAAATGTATATTGCATCTTTTGATCTGCCTTACTGCTCCTTTCAGGCAGGCCAGCTCTTTGCATAGAGACCCACATACTCTGTAACAGATCTCTCTTGCAGGGAGAGGTGCAGCCAGAATGCAGGGTCAGAACCTCTGCAACTGGTATACTCGATTGTGCAAAAGGAAGTAACCTTACCATGGGTCACAGAACGCATGTCTTTGTAATTCTCTGTCTGGGAAATTATATATCTTTCAAATTAGCTATTTATCTATCAAATCTATCTATCAATCGTATCTATCAAATATATATTGCATCTATTGATCTATGCAATTTGTATCTATCAAATGTATATTGCATCTATTGATCTATGCAATTCGTATCTATCAAATGTATATTGCATGTATTGATCTATGGAATTCGTATCTATCAAATGTATATTGCATGTATTGATCTATGCAATTCGTATCTATCAAATGTATATTGCATGTATTGATCTATGGAATTCGTATCTATCAAATGTATATTGCATCTATTGATCTATGCAATTTGTATCTATCAAATGTATATTGCATGTATTGATCTATGGAATTCGTATCTATCAAATGTATATTGCATCTATTGATCTATGTAATTCATATCTATCAAATGTATATTTCATCTTTTGATCTATTTTATTCGTATCTATCAAATGTATATTGCATCTATTGATGTAATTCGTATCTATCAAATGTATATTGCATCTTTTGATCCATGTAATTCGTATCTATCAAATGTATATTGCATCTTTTGATCTATGTAATTTGTATCTATCTGTAATAATTGACTAAGTTCTTTGCCTTATCCTTTGTATAGCTGTGTCTTTTCACACTTACATAACTCCTCCCCAACAAGCAGTTTAAATTTCCCTCCTACTCATACCAAATTGCTTGATTGTTGAATCCAGCTTCTCACCCTCTAACCTGCTTGCAACTTTAGAGACAGACGCGGCTCACCTCTCTTCCTAACACAGGACCGGAACCGGCAAGCTGTGACGTCACACGCCATCGCACACGCTGCAATTTCCCCAAACTCTGCAGGGGAACTTCGCTCTGTCCGGACAGACCTCACCCTTTACTTTTACTAGTAAGTCTCAAAAGCGCTTCCTTCAAACTCATACCGAAGTAACTTACGATCATTCAGCAATTACTCCTGACATGTCTCAGAATCTTAGTTAGGTTGCCTTCATATGTAAATGCTCTATTCAACCTATATTCTTAAGAGTTCAGATTCAACACCTAATTGCTGCATAAATCTCATTAACCCTATTTGTTGCCTTAAGTTGTACACTATGTCTGCTGCCACCTATGATTAGATATGGTATGTCTACAACTTTAACTTGCAATTGCTTGTTGTTTATATGTGGGAACCAGTTTGTCAATACTGAGTGGGGCTATATGCTCTGAGGTCTCAGCCATTGTCACTCCTATCCTTATATTAAAGTGAACTGTATCTAATGATTCTGATCCTTGCTGCCTTCCCTCACTTACACAGAATCACTGATACATTCACAACACTCCTAAACCTGCAGTTGTGGTCCTAAAAATTCCCTCTCTCCTTTACAAGGGTGAGATTACCTTCCACAGGCTGACAATAACAATCAAGCCCTACCATGGACCCAGCAGCCTTATTATCTCATGTAGAGAAATTAACTCAAACTGTAGATAACCTTACAACAGGGTTAAATACACTACAATTAGAAAACTCTGCCTTAAAGCAATACATCAATGAAAAAATTGATACCCTCACTACACATATTAGTTCTAGTGAACCTCAACCTAATCCTCCACAAACATTTAGTGGTATTCGTTCAGAATTTAGGGAATTCAAAAACTCATGTTCCTTATATTTCAAATTAAAACCCAAAACATACTTCAATGATCATTTGAAGGTTCTCACCACAATTTCCTATCTACGTGGTGAACCACGTATATGGGCAAATTTGTTTTTTGAAACCAATGACCCATTGCTGTACTCATTTGATCAGTTTTTTAAAGCAATGGGACAGCTATATGATGATCCCTACAAACAGCTGTCTGCTGAGACAGCAATGAGGTCTCTGAGACAACATAAAAGGCCTGTGGAGGACTACATCGCAGAGTTTAAGAAATGGTCCCCTGATACACAGTGGAATGACCTTTCCTTGCGCAATCAATTCCGCCTAGGCCTCTCAGATACTCTCAAGGATGAGCTAGCTAGACAACCCCTCCCAGAGACTTTAGAACTCCTAATAGATGCTAGCATCACATTAGATAGACGCATCAGAGAGAGACGCTCAGAAAAGTCACACTTAGAAACATCCACCAAACAAACAGTTACTACTCTACATCCACCTAAGACAACTACAAAAGCCTCTGAAATCCCTATGGAACTCGGTTTCATCAGAGGTCCATTAACACTACAGGAAAAATTAAGAAGAAAAGCTTTAGATCTCTGTATGTACTGTGGAGGGATCGATCACTCTGTAAAGGACTGCTCTCAATTACAGCGTAGGAAGGGTAAGATGAACACCACAAGTATTTGTTTATCTGCTAAACAACCACAATCTAATCATTGCTCCCTTCCTATCTTATTACAGTGGGATCAGCAAAGACTCAACTCACAAGCAATCCTTGACTCTGGTGCCAGCCACAATTATATAGATTACCAATTCACTATTGTAAATAAAATTCCACTAGTTAAGAAAATGGTGCCTAGTATACTTCGTTTTATTGATGGTAAGGAAATTACATCAGGACCCATCTTATACCACACCATACCTTTAAGGCTCACCACACATGACCAACACACAGAATTTCTTACTTTTGATGTTATACCCTCACCTCTATATCCCATTATACTTGGTATCAGTTGGTTTAAACAACACGATCCCACTATACAATGGTCAACTTCACATGTCATCTTTGATTCACCTTATTGTAAAAATTTGTGTCTCCATCATGAACAAATTTTACTTGATGTTCCTTTACAAATCCCCAAGGAATACATAACATTCGCTGATGTCTTTGACAAAAAAGAATCAGAGAATCTACCCCCTCATAGGGTTTATGACTGCCCTATAGATCTCCTACCAGGTGTTGATATACCTTACGGCCATATATTTCCCCTCTCTGATCCTGAGTTACAACATCTAAAAACTTATTTGGCAGATAATTTGAAGAAAGGCTTTATACGTCCTTCCACCTCCCCAGCTGGGGCTGGTATTTTTTTTGTTAAAAACAAAGATCAATCCCTAAGACCCATTATCGATTACAGAGAGTTAAACAAGCGTACGATAAAAAACCGCTATCCACTACCTTTAATTCCTCAACTCCTTGATAGATTACAAAATGCTACCATATACACTAAATTGGATCTTAGAGGGGCTTACAACTTGGTACGAATAAAGGAGGGTCATGAATGGCTTACAGCATTCCGTACACGTTATGGCCTTTTTGAATATACTGTGATGCCATTTGGCCTCTGTAATGCCCCGGCTACCTTTCAGTATTTCATAAATGATATCTTCAAGGATTTTTTGGATTTATTTATGGTAATATACCTGGATGACATACTCATATTCTCTACCTCACTTACTGAACACATCAAACATGTCACCCTAGTATTAACACGGTTACGAGAGAACTCTCTTTATGTTAAACTAGAAAAATGCTTATTTCACTCCAAAGAAATTAAATTTCTAGGTTATATTGTATCACCCCAAGGTATCCAGATGGATAATGATAAGATATCGGTAATTCAAAATTGGCCTTCCCCAAAGAGTAAAAAAGATATACAACGGTTCATGGGTTTCGCCAATTTCTACAGAAAGTTTATTAAAAATTTTGCTGACTTGACTAGACCATTAACTAACTTGACCAAAACTGACACACACTTCAAATGGAACGATGATTTAGAAGGAATATTCAATTTTTTAAAAAAAGCTTTCACTACGGCCCCTATCCTCCAATTCCCTAATTCTGAGTTGCAGTACATCTTGGAAGTAGATGCATCTAATTATGCTTTGGGGGCAATTCTCTCACAGAGGCAGACTCCAAAAGATCCTCTGCATCCTGTTGCCTTCTATTCACGTATTCTTAATTCAGCTGAAATAAACTATCCAATAGGTGATAAAGAACTGTTAGCAATCAAAACATCATTGGAACAATGGAGACACCTTCTAGAAGGGACCCTTCTTCCAATCTTGATTTACACGGATCACAAAAATCTAGAATACCTACAATCTAATAGGACTCTTAGCGCACGACAGGTCCGATGGAACCTATTCTTGGCTAGATTTAATTATCTTATCACCTACCGTCCTGCAAACAAGAACAAGAAGGCTGATGTCCTTTCAAGACACTTGGTGGACCAAGTGTCACATCCAAACCTTTCACCTTTAATTCCTCTTGACAGATTCTTAGCTTTAACTACAGAACAAAACATTCAGTTCAAATCAGCACAACAGGCTGACTCCAATAAACCATTACAGGTCTTGGATTTACACTCGGATGGGTTGTATTATTATCAACAACAAATCTATGTACCCAACAGTCTCAGAACAACAGTCTTAAAAACTTTACATGATTCTCCATCTGCTGGACACATGGGCATAAAGAAAACTCAAGAATTAGTCTCCAGATTCTTTTGGTGGCCTACCTGCCTCTCTGATGTTGAGGACTACGTTAAAACCTGCTTAATCTGCGAAACTACAAAAAAAGGGAGGACTCCCCCTTACGGGAAATTGATCCCATTACCAACTCCTGACCGTCCTTGGAAGGACATAGCAATTGACTACATAGTCGACCTACCTATTTCTGAAGGGAATAACACCATATTAGTAGTCGTAGACCTATTTAGTAAAATGGCACATTTCGTGCCCTACCATAAGCTGCCAACTTCTTCTGAAACCATTTCCTTAATGATACATCATATATTCAAGTATCACGGACTCCCTAATAGTATTACCTCAGATAGGGGAACTCAATTCACCAGCCAATTCTGGAAACAACTTTGTCACTCATTGGGTATTTCTAGACGTCTCAGTACCTCTTTCCATCCCCAAACTAATGGCCAGACTGAAAGGACAAACCAGTGCATAGAACAATATTTAAGATGTTTCATTTCAGCTAAACAAGATACCTGGACACAATTACTACCATACGCAGAATTCGCCTTCAACAATTCCATCCATTCCTCTACAAAGTTCACACCATTCTTCATTAATTATGGTTTCCATCCTTCTTTTGAATGGGATTCTATGGACAGCAACAGTTGTCCTGTTGTGAATGACCTCATCAACACTATTAGTGAATCTTTTTCACTAACTGCTGAAAATATTCGCATCGCCAAGGATCGCTATAAATTCCATTATGATAAAAAAAGGATTTCCTCGCCTAAATATAGTGTAGGTGACTACGTTTGGTTATCAACACGTAATCTACATTTACCCCTTCCTTCCAGGAAATTATCTTCAAACTTCATTGGACCATTTCCCATCATAAAAATTGTGAATATGAACGCTGTTACTCTCGCATTACCAGCAAATCTGAAATCCCATCCTACCTTTCATGTGTCTCTCCTCAAGCCTTATAGACAACTTCGTCACCATGATCCTTCTATTCCTTTACTTCCTCATCTACAGGATACCACCCTGGAGTATGAGGTACAAGATGTCTTGGACTCCCGACGTTTTCGTGGGCAGCTTCAGTATCTGGTCCATTGGAAGGGCTACCCTGATTCGGAGGACTCCTGGGAACCGGCTTCCAATCTCTCTGCCCCCCGGTTGGTGGCCAGGTTCCATGAACGTTATCCTGATCGTCCTGGACTCGATCCCCGGAGTTGATCTTTGGGGGGGGGGTCCTGTAATAATTGACTAAGTTCTTTGCCTTATCCTTTGTATAGCTGTGTCTTTTCACACTTACATAACTCCTCCCCAACAAGCAGTTTAAATTTCCCTCCTACTCATACCAAATTGCTTGATTGTTGAATCCAGCTTCTCACCCTCTAACCTGCTTGCAACTTTAGAGACAGACGCGGCTCACCTCTCTTCCTAACACAGGACCGGAACCGGCAAGCTGTGACGTCACACGCCATCGCACACGCTGCAATTTCCCCAAACTCTGCAGGGGAACTTCGCTCTGTCCGGACAGACCTCACCCTTTACTTTTACTAGTAAGTCTCAAAAGCGCTTCCTTCAAACTCATACCGAAGTAACTTACGATCATTCAGCAATTACTCCTGACATGTCTCAGAATCTTAGTTAGGTTGCCTTCATATGTAAATGCTCTATTCAACCTATATTCTTAAGAGTTCAGATTCAACACCTAATTGCTGCATAAATCTCATTAACCCTATTTGTTGCCTTAAGTTGTACACTATGTCTGCTGCCACCTATGATTAGATATGGTATGTCTACAACTTTAACTTGCAATTGCTTGTTGTTTATATGTGGGAACCAGTTTGTCAATACTGAGTGGGGCTATATGCTCTGAGGTCTCAGCCATTGTCACTCCTATCCTTATATTAAAGTGAACTGTATCTAATGATTCTGATCCTTGCTGCCTTCCCTCACTTACACAGAATCACTGATACATTCACAACACTCCTAAACCTGCAGTTGTGGTCCTAAAAATTCCCTCTCTCCTTTACAAGGGTGAGATTACCTTCCACAGGCTGACACTATCAAATGTAAATTGCATCTTTTGATCTATGTAATTCGTATCTATCAAATGTATATTGCATCTTTTGATCCATGTAATTCGTATCTATCAAATGTAAATTGCATCTTTTGATCTATGTAATTCGTATCTATCAAATGTATATTGCATCTTTTGATCTATGTAATTCGTATCTATCAAATGTAAATTGCATCTTTTGATCTATGTAATTGGTATCTATCAAATGTATATTGCATATTTTGATCTATGTAATTGGTATCTATCAAATGTATATTGCATCTATTGATCTATGTAATCTATGTATCTATCAAATCTATCGATCTCGTGGTTGTGCAAATGGACTGTGTGCGGTTGTTTGCGGTGCGTTAAACGGGGAGTTTGGTCTGTCAATGTGAAGCGGGCGTAACCCTTACACTACCTGATCAATACAACATCATACCTGATGTTTTAAAGCATGTTATTCAAAACAATTTAGGAATGTTAGGTGATTTATGCCCTTTATGGCTTAAAACCAGACTCGGCATCATCTATGTAATTTTCCATGGGAGTTTTGCCATGTATCCCCCTCCGGCATGGCACAGTCCAGGTGTTAGTCCCCTTAAAACAACTTTTCCATCACTATTGCAGCCAGAAAGAGTCCCTGTGGGTTTTAAAATTCGCCTGTCCATTGAAGTCAATGCGGTTCGCCGGGTTCGCGAACATTTGCAGAAGTTCGCGTTCGCCGTTCGCGAACACAAAATTTTAGGTTCGCGACATCACTACCCACTAGTAGGGTCCCTTAGGCAAGGGCAATGCCCTCAGTAGGTTGTAAATTTATATAAATACTGGATAGCTTATAAATTATATATACTGTACATACAATATAGAGCAACTCTTCCACATAAATACTTGATGAAACCTTCAACAAATATAACTGAGGCTCCAAATGATCGAACATTGCTTAGTTAGTCGCTTCTGGACATCAATGCAGTCAACTAATTATATATATGCAAAACTGAAAAATAAAACTGTATATTAAAATGTAATTAACCATATATTAATATTGGCTGTTGCAAATGATCTCACAGGCTCAAATAGGGATGGGCAGTAAAAGCGTTGACTATCCTTTTAAGGGCAATGCCCATACATATGTCCCTTTTGCGGCAATGGGTAGCTTAGGTTTTTTTTAGACTTAGGTTGTTTTATTTTGGGGAGTTGTTTGAATGGGGGTGTTTACTGTTAGGGAGACTTTGTAATTATTAGGTAAAAGAGCTGTTTAGCTTAGGGCAATGCCCTACAAAAGGTCCTTTTAAGGGCTATTGGTAGTTTATTGTTAGGTTAGGGGGTGTTTTTATTTGGGGGGGTTGTTTTTATAGGAGTATTAGATTAGGTGTAATTTTTATTATTTTGGATAATTTTGTTTATAATTTTTTGTAATCTGAGAGTTTTTTATTTTTTGTAATTTTAGAGTTTTTATTTTTTGTAATGTCATTTTTTTAAAAAAAAAATTTGTAGTCTTAAGATTTTTTTAATTTGTAATTTAGATTTTTTTATTTTTCGTTAATTTTATTGTTTTAAAATAGTAATGTTAGGTTACTTTATAGTTTAAACTTAAGTTGTTTTTTTCACAGGTAAGTTTTTATTTATTTAAAGATAGTTATATTGTAAATTTAATTTAAAATTAGGAGGGTATTAGGTTTAGGGGTTAATAGTTTAATTTAGTCTGTTTATATGGGTGGGGCAGCGGTTTAGGGGTTAATAGGTTTAGTTTAGTAGTTGTGATGTGGGGGGCCAGCGGTTTAGAGGTTAATAGGTTTACTTTAGTAGTTGTGATGTGGGGGGCCAGCGGTTTAGGGATTAAAAGGTTTAGTTTAGTAGTTGTGATTTGGAGGGCCAGTGGTTTAGGGTTTAAAAGTTTATTATAGTAGTAGCGATGTGGGGGGTCGGCAGTTTAGGGGTTAATAGGTTTATTATAGTAGTTGCGATGTGGGTGGGCACCAAAGTAGGGGTTAATAAGTTTATTAAAGTAGTTGCGATGCGGGTGGATGGCGGTTTAGGGGTTAATAGTGTAGTTTATGGGTGCTAGTGTACATTGTAACATTTTAGTTATGAGTTTTGTGAAACATTTTTGTAAAATTAGCAGGCGACAGGTGAAATATACGCACCACATTTATACGCGGCTCCATATATATGTGATAGCAATACCTGATTAAAAACTAGGGAAGCCAGCTTTGGCGGGCAACTCTGCATATGTAATCTTACCTCTTGTGTGTATATGTCTCATCATCCCGTCAGGGAGGGGGAACTTTTAGAGCTGATCTCAGCCCCTCCCTGCAGTGTTAGGGAATCTTCAAGAAGGCATTATGTTAGGTCTCAGTTGGGGGGTGTAAATAACATTGCCACTTGTAAGTGTGATGGTGTCTATTAGACCCAAAAATGGCAGGGACAGTAAAGCAAGAAAAAGGAGCTGGATGGGGAGAGGTGCATATAAATAACCATTGATCTCAGTTCCCTTAACTCCCACAAACCCCCAAGACACAATGTTGGAAAGATAATTGTCTGTCCTTTGAAACAGTGTATGTTTGGGGGTTAAACTGTAAACACACTTTTATATATATATATATATATATATATATATATATATATATATATATATATATATATATATATATATATATATATATATATATATATATATATATATATATATATATATATTCCATGAAGGGGTCTCTGAGTGACTTAGGTGATAGAAAAACTTAGATACCCCATTTCCCCTTGTTTTAAAACCCAGAAGCACCAATAAAGTCCCTGTATAGTTTTTTATAGCCAGGTAATCACTTTGGTAATAGTGATCCCCTGGTGTGAATAAATGTCCATTCATTTTCATATCTATTTGCATAGTAGCTCATGGGACCCCCTATATGCAGATCAAAGTTACCAAACTATACTATAAGGCCATTATTTATGAGGATAACCCCTTCTTTTAATTAAAGAGTTTAGTGAAAACACACACATACCTTGTTTATTACATTTTATTTAAAAAAATAAATGTTGCAGGTTTCAAATATGCCACTATATATACATTGAACAATTATATAGTTTTAATCTTCTGGGTCACCTTAAAAACTAATAACATTTGTGTGGGTTTCTTAATGGAAAATCACCTATAGTAGAGTATAAATCTGAGCAGCATCTAAAAACTGCAGAACAGCTCAGTACAGGGGTGGAAATGGCACTGTATTTAAATGGTTAAACAATGTCCATGGCTTTACCACGTCATATGTCTCAACCATTAAAGGGACATTAAACTGTTGGGTACAAATAAACTTGTATTGGTACTACTCATTATGGTATTGTTTTTCCTCTTGTGGCTGCAACTCTCTTTAAATCCTTTCTCTTATTTTAACCCCGCAAGTGCTGGTTAGTAAAGTTCTGCATCTTCACACTGAGAACCGCCATCTAGTTTAAGTTTTCTCTCCAGTGACCAAAGCAATGTTGTCTTCTTGACAAGCCTTACTGTGTATTCCGTTTAAACTCTAGAATACTCAGACGCTTTATGTTTTGCAGTGGCTGCATTGCTCTATATTATTCCTGAGTGGTTTATATATATATATATATATATATATATATATTTATATACAGTATCCCACAAAAGTTAGTAAACCTCTCACATTTTTGTAAATATTTTAGTAAATCTTTTCATGTGACAACACTGAACAAATTACACTTTGCAACAATGTAAAGTAGTGAGTGTACAGCCTGTATAACAGTGTAAATTTACTGTCCCCTCAAAATAACTCAACACACAGCCATTAATGTCTAAACCGTTGGTTACAAAAGTGAGTGCACCCCATGTGGAAATGTCCGAATCGGGCCCAAAGTGTCAATATTTTGTGTGGCCACCATTATTTTCCAGCACTGCCTTAACCCTCTTGGGCATGGAGTTCACCAGAGCTTCACAGGTTGCCACTGGAGTCCTCTTCCACTCCTCCATGAAGACATCACAGAGCTGGTGAATGTTAGAGACCTTGCACTCCCCCGCCTTCTGTTTGAAGATGCCCCACAGATGTTCAATAGGGTTTAGGTCTGGAGACATGATTGGCCAGTCCATCACCTTTACCCTCAGCTTCTTTAGCAATGCAGTGGTGGCCTTGGAGGTGTGTTTGGGGTCATTATAATGTTGAAATACTGACCTGCGGCCCAGTCTCTGAAGGGAGGGGATCATGCTGCTTCAGTATGTCACAGTACATGTTGGCATTCAAGTGAAATAATCTAAGTACTATATTTATAAACGGGTATTAATCAAAAGATTGGATCTGTCTATGATATAGCTACCTGCCTAATATGTAGGTGGAAAACATTGTATGATCTGCAGTGATATGTGAAATTGCTGATAATAATAACATCACTTTTACAAATTAATCAACTTAATCCAAAATATAATAAGTCAATACCAAGAAGAGTATCATCATTACACTATACTAAATAATCCTGCAATCATAGACTCTCCTTGGATATTAGTATGCTAATGATATCCCAAAGATTCAAAATATAACGTTCCCAAGATGACGTCACGAAAGTGGGCGAAGGCAATACTTTATTAACGTAGCAACGTATTAATATCATCATAAATAGAGGCCAAGAGCGTTACGCTCATGATACCCTTTGAGAAAGCCGTGCTAGACGGCAAAACATGTTACTTGGTGAGGAGTCAATGGGATCTCCTGTGTTTTAAATTGCCGCTTTAACTGTTCTATCCATATCACTATTAGATTACTTTATCTGCATGGCGTTTAATTATAATGTTGGGTGAGAACTGACTCACCACTATAGATACTGATAACGTTTGCACTTAACTGTAGGCTCCTTGGAGCAATTGATTACTTGAATGCGAGTTGTTAAATTATAATGTCAACCACACATATAGTATTCCCATCTGCAATCTATCAGCAGACTATCAGTTCTAACTATATGTGAAAGCAAGCTCACTCTCATTTGAAAACCCATTAGATTAGATCAACAGCTGTTGGTTACATTGCATCAGCTACATAACAGTTAGTTGTTAGCCAATATTAACAAATTGAGCATTCATCTTATACACTAATTTGATTTAACTGAAAACTAATATAATGTGTATCTAACTGTTAACATAAATACACGCTCAAACTATTTAGGTTCAGGCTGGTGGCTTACTAATATTATGACAATATAATAAAAATTCATTAAAATTATGGGGGGAGATAAAAAACTGAAATTAAAATTCTCGATGTCTCAAATTTAAATCAATGTAAATATTTCCATAGGAAATTAGCACATCTAGGCAAGATTCCCCGCTTGCTTTTCCCAGAAATACCACATATACAATGTTACCAATGCACAAGAGAACTCTGGGTAAGATATGCAAATTCTCATTTTTTTTGCTTGAAAATACTGTTTTAACACAACTATCCTTTTAACAGGATTATTGCAGCAAACCAGAAATCACTCACTAGACAGCCTGTTTCGATCTTTTTGGAACTCATCAGTAGGAGATAGATTTCTGGTTGCTGCATTGGTAAAGCTATTTTCAAGGTTAAACCAAAATTCATTACAATTATGGGGGGAGATAAAAAACTGAAATTAAAATCCTCCATGTCTCAAAATTAAATCAATGTAAATATTTGCATAGGAAATTAGCACATCTAGGCAAGATTCCCCGCTTGCTTTTTCCCAGAAATACCTCATTTACAATGTTACCAATGCACAAGAGAATTCTGGGTAAGATATGCAATTAGATATGCAAATTCTCAGTTTTTTTGCTTCAAAATACTGTTTTAACACAGCTATCCTTTTAACAGGATTATTGCAGCAAACCAGAAATCACTCAATAGACAGCCTGTTTCGATCTTTTTGGAACTCATCAGTAGGAAATAGATTTCTGGTTGCTGCATTGGTAAAGCTATTTTCAAGGTTAAACCAAAAAATGAGAATTTGCATATCTAATTTGCATATCTTACCCAGAATTCTCTTGTGCATTGGTAACATTGTATATGAGGTATTTCTGGGAAAAAGCAAGCGGGGAATCTTGCCTAGATGTGCTAATTTCCTATGCAAATATTTACATTGATTTAATTTTGAGACATGGAGGATTTTAATTTCACTTTTTTATCTCCCCCATAATTTTAATGAATTTTGGTTTGAAAATAGCTTTACCAATGCAGCAACCAGAAATCTATTTCCTACTGATGAGTTCCAAAAAGAACGAAACAGGCTGTCTAGTGAGTGATTTCTGGTTTGCTGCAATAATCCTGTTAAAAGGATAGCTGTGTTAAAACAGTATTTTGAAGCAAAAAAACTGAGAATTTGCATATCTTACCCAGAATTCTCTTGTGCATTGGTAACATTGTATATGAGGTATTTCTGGGAAAAAGCAAGTGGGGAATCTTGCCTAGATGTGCTAATTTCCTATGCAAATATTTACATTGATGACAATATAACACAATGATATAAGCGCATTTTTTGCTTTCGCCTATAAGTGTATCAACAATACACTCTAGCACCAAGTTACCTGCAATATATGTTATCACTGAACTATGTGATTAGCTAACTTACAACGAATATCGGTTAACATTTGAATTCTCAATACATTGACACATTTCAGATACATTTGCCAATGAGAACAAAAACAGCAACATTGTTACCGTTTGCAGGAACTAAACATTGTACTTGCTCTTATATATTACATTACCATAACTCCCTCTTTCACTGTAGGTTTAATGAGGATCTTATAAATCCTTTGTAAAGCTTTTAAACCTATATTGAGATCCTGTATATATCAACTTGAAACATTGTTGTAAAGCACAATACAAAAGTGAATTTCACTTACTCATATCTGCTCATTACAAAGCAGGTATTGGAACTAACCTGACAACAGTTTTGCAACTCTATTGTAGACCCACATCATGATATTTTTCTCGTCTCTTAACACTGCACGTCATTGCAGTTTTCTTTGATACTGTGATTGAAGTAGAATTAGTTATTAGTGTGTTTTTAGTTTCCTATTTTAATTAATCAATCTCCACTCTCTCTCTTTCTGAGATTTAGATATAGTATCACCTTCTTACACACATTACATCCTCTAGATATATATTTAGAAGTGACTCTTGAGTGCTATACGTGTATTCTGTTACAGGGGGCTCCCTTACCTCCTAAGTGTTCTCTAATTAAATTTAATACACAGCACCATTTTGCTCAATATTCTTTCCTTCCATACATTGAAGTAAATCATATATCAGAGCTACTAAGAGTCTACAAACTTCATAAATAGTGCCATTGGTCTTTTTTCTTTTTCCAAAATGAATAATGTGATTTATATTGGCAGCAGGGTTTAATTTTTAAAGTGCGCCCCCTGCTCACTGCTTACTTTGCTCCAAGGCATGAAGTTTCCCTTTCTAGCGTACTTCATTACTTTCAATAGGGGACATCTCGCCACTCGCAGAGACTGCTCTTTTTAATGATAATTCCACAGCCATTGCGAGGGTTGGCAAGAAAAAACATGTCTGAAATCGTGAGGTTTAGATCAATGGGCCCTATGTCACAGAATCATATTATATCATTGGTGCTCTGAAAATACCTTCATGATGTATAAAGCAGTTGACAGTTTTATCCTTGTTTGAGAGGATTGTGATTGAAGAACAACCCTGTGATGCAGTTCAAATAAAATATGCTTTTTCAGACTTTTGAGAGCTTTAATATAAATAAATCTTTATTTTCACAAGCTGAAGGTTGCATTGTAGTAATTGTGCACAAATACAATTTATGATACACACAAAAACTAAAAGGTGCGCTAAATCAATAAATCTAACTAGTCATGCAAATAGGTGAAGTCCCAATGTAGATGATAGAATTCAATATTCGGGCAGCACTCCAAACAATACATTATCATAGACTCACAGTCCTAGAAGACATAAAGAGAGGCGCCTCATGGTATAGCACAACAAAAACAAACGATAGGTGATATCACTACAAGGGCAAACTCACAATTGTGCAGGCACATATATGGCTATCAAGGCAAACAGAGACTTCCAAGCCAGTCGGCTGACTCCTGTATATGAACGCTGCATCCTGATATGGGAACAGCATCAGTCGCTACGTCACCAGCAGCGGGTAGTGTCTCACAATTGCCAATTCACTCCAATGACATACTGCAGTCTGCTTAAAGAGCCATTCAGCTATCAAGGAAGCAGAGTATCCATAAGGTTCCTAGTGTGCAGGGACCCTCTTCCAGAAATAGCTCAACCAAACTTTATTAAAAGATATTAAAATTATACCAGCAACGCATTTCTCTGCAAATTATAATGTGATCATTCTTATAGAAGTGAGAGAAACAAATACATTTCCTTCAAGCTATGTGTTGTCTTGTGTGGAAAAAAGGAAAACAGGGAAAAATTATACCCTTTATACAATCTGTGTTGTCTCATATATAATGTTAAATAATGTGTCTTGCTACAATACTATGTTTACCTATAGTATCTCACAAAAGTGAGTACACCCCTCACATTTTTGTAAATATTTTATTATATTTGTTCATGTGACAACACTGAAGAAGTGACACTGTGCTACAATCTAAAGTAGTGATTGTACAGCCTGTATACAAGTGTAAGTTTGCTGTCCCCTCAAAATAACTCAACATACAGCCATTAATGTCTAAACCGTTGGCAACAAAAGTGAGTACACCCCTAAGTGGAATAGTTCAAATTGGGCCCAAAGTGTCAATATTTTGTGTGGCCACCATTATTTTCAAACACTGCCTTAACCCTCTTGGGCATGAAGTTCACTAGAGCTTCACAGGTTGCCACTGGAGTCCTCTTCTACTCCTCCATGACGACATCATGGAGCTGGTAAATGTTAGAGACCTTGCGCTCCCCCACCTTCCATTTGAGGATGCCCCACAGATGCTCAATAGGGTTTAGGTCTGGAGACATGCTTAGCCAGTCCATCACCTTTACCCTCAGCTTCTTTAGCAAGGCAGTGGTCATCTTGGATGTGTGTTTGGAGTTGTTATCATGTTGGAATACTGCCCTGCGATCCAGTCTCCAAAGGGAGGAGATCATGCTCTGCTTCAGTATGTCACAGTACATGTTGGCATTCATGGTTCCCTCAATGAACTGTAGCTACCCAGTGCTGGCAGCACTCATGCAGGCCCAGACCATAATACTCCCACCACTATGCTTGACTGTAGGCAAGACACACTTGTCTTTGTACTCCTCAACTGGTTGCCGCTACACACGCTTGACACCATCTCAACCAAATAAGTTTATCTTGGTCTTATCGGACCACAGGACATGGTTCCAGTAATCCATGTCCTTAGTCTGCTTGTCTTCAGCAAACTGTTTGCCAGCTTTCTTGTGCATCATCTTTAGAAGAGACTTCCTTCTGGGTTGAGAGACATGCAGACCAATTTCATGCAGTGTGTGGCGTATGGTCTGAGCACTGACATGCTGACCCACCACCCCTTCAACCTCTGCAGCAATGCTTGCAGCACTCATATGTCTATTTCCCAAAGACAACCTCTGGATATGACGCTGAACATGTGCACTCAACGTCTTTGGTCGACCATGGCGAGGTCTGCTCTGAGTGGAACCAGTCTTGTGAAACCGCTGTATGGTCTTGTCCACCATGCTGCAGCTCCGTGTCAGGGTCCTGGCAATCTTCTTATAGCCTAGGACATTTTTATGAAGAGCAACAATTCTTTTTTTCAGATCCTCAGAGAGTTCTTTGCCATGGGGTGCCATGTTAAACTGCCAGTAACCAGTATGAGAGAGTGTAAGAGAGATAACACCAAATTTAACACACCCCATTTACACCTGAGACCTTGTAACACTAATGAGTCACATGACACTGGGGAGGGAAAATGGTTAATTGGGCCCAATTTGGACATTTCCACTTAGGGATATACTCACTTTTGTTGCCAACGGTTTAGACATTAATGGCTGTGTGTTGAGTTATTTTGAGGGGACAGCTAATTTACACTGTTATACAGGCTGTACACTCACTACTTTACATTGTAGCAAAGTGTCATTTCTTCAGTGTTGTCACATGAAATAAAATATTTACAAAAATGTGAGGGGTGTACTCACTTTTGTGAGATAATGTATATACACATGAATGTAATGATGCCAAATGTGATTCCCAAACAATAATAAAGCTAAAAAGCAGCCGAATCCACATTCAAATTAACACCAAAAGGATGTAGTGTCCTTAATGTGTGCACCCAATATGTCTCTCTCTGACATAACCTGTAGAATCTATTGTAGAGATAAGACTGAGGTATAAATTATATAGGCAATATAGAAAAGAAGTTTGGATCCCCATTATGTTTAAAGTGGCAATGTCTGGGGACACTATGCGATTTACCGTTATGTTTGATCTTACGGTGATGTTCAGACCATCTGTGGCTAAGTCATTTGCATGTGCGCCCTACATGCTTTAACCCACATTTACAAGACAACAGATATGCCACATATTTGGATGCACAAGTGATAGTACTAGAGATAGAGAACGTCTTTTTATTTGAGTGAGAATGAAAAGTAGTTTTGCCATGCTCAATATGAGCACACATCTTACATCTTATGACACCACATCTATATGCTCTGCTCTTAGATATAGAATAGTCTCTCATTGTTTTAACAGAGGGACCTATCTTTTTATGCTTAAGGATCTTACTAAGGGCAAAGAGGTCCTTCAAAGTAGGAGCTCTTTTAAAAACTATTCTAGGTTTATCTTAAATTACTTTACCCCAAACTGGACCTTTTTTTAGAATTTTCCAATGTTTATTTATTGCTTTCCAAATTTGTTTGTGATTTGAATTATATTGAGTTATGAACATAATATTTTTCTCTTACTCTTGATTTTCACTTATATTGCCAATAAAGTAGGCTTCTCTATTATCTCTTCTAGTGCTCTGATTCTGATTCTCCTGGAATCTTTCTTTCAAAATAAGTTTTTTTGTAATGCCATAAAATAAGGCATGTTTAATTTTTTTCCCCCTGATGTGTAACTGTCACTTGCTTACATAATTACATTATTAACTACCATTAAGTAGAAGCTTGACTTCATTTACATAATATGATTCCTCTATTAACACTTTATTCCCATCCTTGTCCACCAGCTTTATTATTAGACTATTGGAAGAACCCAACTCATGCAAAGCCTTTCTTTCTGCTGGTGTCAAGTAATCCCCATAATGCACCTTATCAGGTAGCATGGCCAAGTCCTTTTCTACTGCTTTAACAAACAATTGAACAGCTAGGACTTGGAAAAGGACAGGCATATAAGTAGATGGAGGTTTAAAATTTGTTGTAATGTCAAATTGAACTCTATTACTATTATTAATGCATCTTTGATTTTCATCCTATAAAGAAGGAAGAATGCCAAATGCATCAAGATCCTCCTGTCTATTTAGCCCCTCCTTACCAGACTTTTTCATAACCTAAGATAGCACTAACTTCCTTGCAAAAAGATGTACATTCTTTAATACTTCAAATTTA
Source organism: Bombina bombina (assembly GCF_027579735.1). NCBI lineage: Eukaryota > Metazoa > Chordata > Amphibia > Anura > Bombinatoridae > Bombina > Bombina bombina. The sequence goes on from NC_069501.1 coordinate 172,699,664, forward strand.
TTTAATCTATGAGACGGACAAAAGAATAAACCTTTCTTTAAAAAACTTATATGGGCCAAGTTTATTTTAAAACTAGGCAAGTTAACAGTCTGTATTATATCTATTGCTATGAGAGGACAGTGGCCTCTAGTTATGAAAGTCTGGCGGATCAGGTCCGCCAGATTTCGCTGAATACGGCGAGCAATACGCTCGCTGTATTCGGCATTGCACCAGCAGCTCACAAGAGCCTCCTGCCGCCTCCTGCAGACTCGCGGCCAATAGGCCACCAGCAGGGGAGTGTCAATCAACCCGATCGTACTCGATCGGGTTGTATTGTTGTGATGTCTGTCCGCCTGCTCAGAGCAGACAGACAGGTTATGGAGCAACGGTCTTTGTGACCGCTGCTTCATAACTGCTGTTTCTGGCGAGTCTCATGACTCGCCAGAAACACGGAGCATCAATAAGTCTAAATTGTCTGCATTTACTAACAATGGACACAACACATATTAGCAGCTTTTTGTTTCCACATACTAACTGTTTTAACATAGCTTACAGGCAGCTCTAATTTTAACCCATTTATAATTGTCAGTAGTGATACATCTAACACTGTAAATATTTGTGACTTTGCTGTGGTTTATTATTTTTATTGGATGATCTTATAAAGTTGTATATTTTTGTATCGATAAATGACTATTGTTCATTAAAAGATTGCTGAATCCCCTTACTTTTGTCAGGTCAAATATTTATGGTACCTGACTCTTTCTATTTTTTAAATGGTTATTACATATTTAAGGGTCTGCACCATTTATATAAAGTATATTAAATACCGCGCCACTTATAATCTAGCCCTTTATAAATCATTGTACCATCAATCTTAGCCTAATTCAATAATTTAAATAGATTAGACTGCATTAGCAAAAGGAGTTCTTTGATAACTTTTCATATTGACCTCTATCACTAAGTTGACGTTTGACTTCATTTACATAATAGGATTCCTCCATTAACACTTAATTCACATCCTTGTCCTCCAGCTTTATTATTAGATTATTGGTAGAACCCAACTCACGCAAAGCCTTTCTTTCTGCTGGTGTCCTTATCCTCATAAAGCATCTTATCAGGTAGCATGTCCAAGTCCATTTCTACTGCTTTAACAAACAATTGAACAGCTAGGATTTGGAAAAGCACAGGCATATAAGTAGATGGGGGTTTAAAATTTGTTGTAATGTCAAATTGAACTCTATTACTATTATTAATGCATCTTTTATTTTCATCCAATAAAGTTTGCAGAATGCACCATTTATATTGAGTATATTAAACAGTAGGATGCTTCCCATTTGTTAGAATATATTGAACATTTACATTAGTAAAGTAAAGAAAAGCAAATATCAATTTTCCATAAATATTCAATATTAGTTTTGTTTAAAATAAAACAAATACCAAATACTGCAGCAGTCAAATATTCAGGGAAACTAATTTCCCCAAATATTCTTTCTGAAAGATTCGGCCAAACCGAATTTTGTAGCGTTGCACATTTATGAGTAATTTATAAAATGAATGAGATTTAAATATTAAACTATTAGGCTTTTAATTCCACTAGTTTGTTCTATAAAGAATTATTATTTTAGAAAAGTATTCAAACATTGTTCCTGAAAAACATTTGCCAGTGTTGACAGGGTGGTGGGGAAAAAATATTCTGTTTTACAACAGAATGTATCTCTAGCTAAAATACATGAATATTTTTTTTTTTTTAAATTAAACAAATTAATATTTAACAATCAGATTTTTTCAGTGGTGATTTGGTTGGAAAACGTGAGCTTCTTATACAAGAAAAAATATCCTTAACAGTTATTTATTTAATTTCCACTAGGTGTCAGTATTGGGTTGTCAAAGCGTCTTTGTTGACTCATTTACTAAAGCAACAAGAATGACTTCAAACTGGAATAAACAAAAAATATCTATCTATTTATCTATCTATTTATCTATCTATCTATATATCTATCTATCTATCTATCAGCTATCTATCTATCTGAAAGTAATCAGAAACCAAGCAATAATTATTTTAAGTACAATCAGAGAATTCAGTTTTGTGAACATTAAAATAGATTTAGGTTTCTCCTCTAGGGGCAACAAATGTACTAATTAAGACCCCCTCCATAGACTCTGTAAACTACTTTTAGTTAGATCCCAGTTATAAATCTGCTGTTTTTATATACTCATATGTGTCGTGGTTTAATCTTGCCAAATGTAGGCTGGTGAGGTCATTTCAAAATACGCATTGTTCTTATTAAAGGGACTTTCTGGTCAGAATGTAAATGCACATAGATGAATTGTATCTTTAAATAGTAACATATTTGTAATATACATCTATTGGCAAAAAAAATTCTAGTAAAAAAATGTCACTGGTTTAGTGTTAACATGTTTCTCTTGATGTGCAACTGAAGCTAGGCTAGATATTCTCAGTGCATCAGCATTTTAAATACTGCAGCAGCTCAGAGCACCAGTGAGGCCTGTATCTTCTAGCAATTAGCAAATTGAGTCATTACTAGACGGTACAAGAATGTTAGGCTCTCTGAGCAAGTGCTGTGTTTAAAATGCTGGTGCACGGTGCATACTTAAATATACCTTTGAAAGAGCTTTAGATTGTATTAAGAATTTTTGCTAATACATGTACAGTATATTACAAAATGCTTCTATTGAAAACTCAAATGCATCCATGCAACTTTCAATTTTGTCTGGAATCTCCATTTAAAGTTAAAGGGACAGTCTAGTCTAAATTAAACTTTCATGATTTAGTTAGAACATGCAATTTTAAACAACTTTTCAATTCCCTTTTATCTTCAAATTTGCTTTGTTCTCTTGGTATTCTTAGTTGAAAGCTAAACTTTGGTAGGCTCATATGCTAATTTCTAAGCCCTTGAAGTCCGCCTCTTATCTGAATGCATTTGACAGGTTTTCACAGCTAGAGGACATTAGTTCATGCGTGCCATATACTAACATTGTGCTCATGCCCGTGGAGTTACTTATGAGAGGGCACTGATTGGCTAAAATGCATGTCTGTCAAAATAACTGAAATAAGGGGGCAGACTGCAGAGGCTTAGAAACAAGATAATCACTGATGTAAAAAGTGTATTCATATAACTGTTGGTTATGCAAAACTGGGGTATGGGTAATAAAGGGATTATCTATCTTTTTAAAAAGTAAACATTCTGGAGTAGACTGTCTCTTTCTATTGAGTTAAGCTCACAACTCACTGTGACTTCGAAGTTCAGCCTGGAATGTTATGTGTATGATATAATTATATACTTAGGAAAGAAAATTGTGAGAACTAGAACTGAGATTTATGGGTGATATGTACTGTACTGTTTAGGATTATTCTCTTTCAGTTGGATTGTTGTGTAGATATATTTTTTCCAAAACAACACAGCACTGAGTCCCAAGAAATTCTAAATTGCAAGAGATTAAGGAATATTGTATTTCCCATCATCAGGAGAGTCCCCAGAAATATGTCAAGGCCATTAGTGAATGAGCATCTGCTTCCTGTTGCCTGGGTAATTCTCATGTAATTGTGTTAAAGGGACCATTTACCCAGTTTTATCCCCTTTAATTTGTTCCCAATAATCCATTTTACCTGTTGGAGTGTATATATATATATATATAGATATTACCTTTATATCTGTATTTGAAATAGCTTATTTTGTGCGTGGTATACCTACCTATACTGAAGGTTTCTATACTTAAAGGGATAGGAAAGTCATAATTAAACTTGCATGATTCAAATAAAGAATGTAATTTTATGACAGTTTTAAATTCACTTTTATTTTTAAATGTTCTGTGTTCTCTTATAATCCCTTGTTGAAAAAGAATACGCACATATCTTACAGTAGCCGGAGCTGCTGCTGATTGGTGCCTGCACACATTTGCCTCTTGTGATTAGCTAACTAGATGTGTTCAGCAAGCTGCCAATGTTACTTCAGCAAAAGATAACAAAAGAATGAAGCACATGTGATAATAGAAGTGAATTGGAAAGTTGATTAAAACTATATGTTCTATCTAAATCACAAAAATAAAATGTTGGAGTTTCCTGTCCCTTTAAAGGGTCAGGAAACCCCAACATTTTCTTTCATGGTTTGGTTAGAAAATACAATTTTAAACAACTTTCCAATTTACTTCTATTATCAAATTTGCTTTATTCTCTTGTAATCCTTTGCTGAAGGAACAGCATTGCTCTAGTGGCAGCTAGCTGAACACATCTAGTTAGCCAATCACAAGAGACAAATGTGTGAAGGCACCAATCAGCAGCAGCTCCCACTAGTTTAGGATATGTGTGTATTCATTTTCAACAAGGGATACCAAGAGAACGAAGCACATTTGAAAAAAATAAGTTAAATTAATAGTGTCTTAAATTACATGATATATCTGGATCATGCAAGTTTTATTTTGACTTATCCCTTTAAGCTATTTACAAGCTATGTAGACACAGCTAGCAGAAGGAATTGCACTCCTAGTGGAAGAGATGAAGTTGTTAAATGTTCATTTTCAATTTTTCTTTGCATTGTATAGAGACAGAGATAAGAAAAGGAAAGCATTTGCGTGATAAGAAAATGATGACTGATCCCTCTGCAAGCTAAGCCTATTTTGATGGGTTGTAGTTTTATTCTGGTGGTCAATATAAAAAAAAAGGTTTTCCATATAGTATTTTTATCTGAACACACTTTATCTTTTTTTAATATCTCTGAGCGTATCTGTACTAAGGATCTGAAAATCAAAGACAAAGGATCCCATAATTATCAGGAGTTTCTACTGAAGACAGTGTTTTAGCAAATCTTCTACTTTCCCAGATTATTAGAAGACAGTGATGCTTCATCAATAGTTTATTTAAATGCCCTTCTACACTGTATTAAAGTTACATTTGGATGCAGTTGTTAAAGGGACATAGAAGCTACCGAGCTATTCTCCTATAGAAATATATAAGTAATACCAGGGGATACAACAAAAGGGGTCAGTTTGATAAGAATAGTTATTTATTCAAATTGTACACTATGAGGCCAATTTATCAATGGCCGAATGGCCCCTGATGCCCCTGATTCCGAAGCAGCGGTCTTGTATGTTCTAACTTCTGAGGCTGCGGGCATCAATCCACCCGATATCATACGATTGGGTTGATTGACACCCCCTGCTAGTGGCCTGCAGGGGGCGGCATTGCAGTAGCAATTACCAAGAACTGCTTGTGCAATGATAAATGCCGACAGCAATTGCTGTCAGTATTCAGTGATGTCTGTTGGACCATGATCCACTGAGCGGATCATGTCTGATAGCCATTTGATAAATTGGCCCCTCTGTCTGAATCAAGTTTACGTTTTACTTCCCCTGTCCCTGTACCTAAACGATTGCTGCAATTATAAAGTAAACTGTTTTATGAAAATACAAGTGTGACTGTAATAATGACCTGCTGCACCTATTCCATTACTGACCCCTTTGGTAAGGTTTACTCTGCAGTATGCACACACCGGATACAATCACATTAGTCATTACTGAATGATACAAACTAGTATTTTACTCAAAACCATATCCTTTCCAACCAATGTAGCTACCTAGTTAATAGTGCAGGCTGAATAACTTAAACTCATTATACAAATAGTATCTCATTTTTCACAACACTTGTATTATTAATGAGTATGTCTCAGAGCACTGCCCTTGATACTATGGTTTAAGACCCAGTACAAGGGCATCAGAGGATGTTCACTGACATTCTGATCTCCCTTCCTCCCTTTGGGGATGCAATTTAAATATGATTTCAGAATCTCAGGAGTTGCAGCTATCTCTAGATCTGATTTTGTGTGAGCCAACCCTCTGAGTCAAAGACGGAATATGCACTGGCAACACCAGGGGGCATTATCCTCTCCCAGCATAATGGCTTTCTGGTGACGCCACCAGGAATATGTTAATATATATATATATATATATATATATATATATATATATATATATATATATATATATATCCATGTGAACAGAACTAGTAGACACTGCATATATCCATGCACAGCTTCAGCCTCATGAGAAATAGTAGTCATTGTATTGCATGTATGTACACAGATTTACCCTTACACAACAAAGCGGTCATGAAACCACTGACTAATGTGTCTAGAGAGATATAACTGCACCACACTGACGTAACTCACATAATGCTGAAACATACTTCTGTGGCTGACGTCCTTTCTAGGGAAGACCAGGTTGATAACTACAGGAACATTCATCTCTATGTAAGGCACATTCTGGGCAAAAGGATCCTGCTCCTGGGTTGGAGACTAGGTATAGACAAGTCATTATGCTTTAGTTAATTCCATGGTTGAGCTCTTCTCTTTTATGTGTGTACTCAGTTTTGATTTTAGCTACAGTATCTCTTTAGCCTATTATTATTATACTTTATTTATGAAGCGCCAACATATTTTGCAGCACTGTCCATGGATACAATTCATTTAAATAAAACAATACAAGACTTGTTAAGTTACAGGACAAAATTTACAAACACATACAGGAGGGATTGAGGGCCCTATTCCCATGGGAACTTCAACAATCTAAAAGGGTAGGAGGTTGAGAAACAGGAGGTGAGGACTGCAAGATTTGGAAATATGTTAATACAGAGTTAGATGAGGGAAATGTTAGGTAAGTGAAGTTAATGTATTATTGATTTGGGTGGTAGGCTTCCCTGAACAGAAAAGTCTTCAGGGAACATTTAAAGGAAGACAGATTAGGGCAAAGCCTGACAGCACGAGGGAGAGTGTTCCAGAGGGTAGGGTAGGTGCTGCACGACAGAAGTCCTGCAGTCTGGCATAAGAGGAGGTGATAGTTGCGGATGCAAGGAGCAGGTCATTGTTGGATCTTAGTGGACGGGCTGGAGTATACTTGTGTATTATAGAGGATAGGTAGAGGGGAGCGGCATTGGTGAGAGCTTTGTATGTAAGGGTGAGAATTTTGAATTTAATTCTGCTGTGAATGGGGAGCCAATGAAGGGACTCGCAGAGAGGTGCAGCAGATACAGATCAACGGGAAAGGTGGATCAGCCTGGCAGAGGCATTTAGGATGGATTGAAGGGGGGAGAGGCAGGAAAGAGGAAGGCCAGCGAGTAGGTTATTGCAGTAGTCAAGTTGGGAGATAACAAGGGAGTGGATTATTTGCTTTGTGGTGTCAGCGCTCAGAAAAGGGCGAATTTTGGAAATATTGCGTAGATGGTTGCAGCAGGTTGTAGAAAGCGATTGGATATGGGGGACAAAGGATAGATTTGAGTCAAGTGTGACTCTGAGGCAGCGGACTTGGGGCGATGGGGAAATGGTGATGCCGTCAACAGGGATAGAGAAGTCAGAAGTTGGTGTACAGCTTGAGCAGGGGATAAGAAGGAGCTCAGTCTTGGACATGTTAATCTTTAGGTGGTGAGAGGCCATCCAGGAAGAAATACCAGATAAGCAGTCACTGACATGAGAAAGGACAGAGGGAGAGAGAGCAGGGGTGGAGAGGTAGATCTGGGTGTCATAAGCATAGAGGTGATATTGACTTATTATTATTTAGCCTGTTGAATTCAGATAATAACAAAAGACCTCAACATTTCTGATGCAGATACAGGGGATTCTTAACACTTCAGTGCGGTAAAGAGACTGCAGTTCCCTTCAACATCATTAAGGGCCTAATGATAAAACTTGCTGGCATTGAGGGAAATCAGGCACAGTCTCTAGGGAATTTGTTGTGCATTATATTGTAATGCAGGTGTCTTTTTTACATCAAGAACCCTACATAGCAAGATAAACAGCTAGTTATTAACCTATCTAAAATTATTTGTAGGCTCTCACAGCACTAATGAGATGTCTTAGATAATCTTGCCAGAGTGGAAAGCTTTAGATCATCAGTCATAGGTGAAGTTGCACCATGGGATAACTATATACATATGTGATGACATCATAGCGAAAAAGGAAGTAGTCTGTAGCTGAGGAGAAGGCTTTAATAGTCCATATCACTGCCCCAGGCAAGTAACCCCCAAGGAAGTCTGTAAGATGCAGAGGATTCAGATCATTTTCAAATATATCTATTTTTATGGCCTACTCATATATATTTCTATGTAGGAGGAGGTGCAGGTTCACCAAAGGTTTCAATCAATTCACTGGGGTATATTTCACAGCTGCTTCAAAGTTTCATCTGTAGGTTTGAGCTTCTATTCTTAATCAAAAGATATAGCACTGAAGTGTTGTATCCATACACCATGACATAAAGTCTAGATACTTACAGTATAGATTGGGATAAACGGCTCCTTATGTGTTCAAAGAAAAGTTTCACCAACTTTTTCATAAAAAGCAGCTTTATTTTCCCAACGCGTTCCAATTGTCAGTACCCTCTTTTTCAAGAGTATTCACAGATAATTTTGCTTTACAAACATAGCATAGCTTACCAAAACACAGGCGGTCTTAAATATGAAATATTTTTATACTTTGTAAATAGCTATGAATTTTATTATAGATTTTATTATGTATACCCGTTATGGCTGAAGATGGGTTTACACACGTTACATAAACATACAAATAAAAAGTCTTTCTTACATCTCATGAACACAATATCAGACTAATAGACTATGTATATTACATAATAAAATCTATAATAAAATTCATAGCTATTTACAAAGTATAAAAATATTTCATAAACGTTAATTAAATGAAAGCGACCCATCAAAATCAATATGTTTGAAAAGTTCTTAACCAATCCTTGAAGGTGAACTATTTCAGTTCCCTTTCCAGACGTTTTCTTTGTACCAGTTCCCATTCAGGTCCGCTTGTTCTGTACCGTTCCATGTTAAATTTTGTCCAATCAAAAATGTTGCAATAAGAGAATACATTTTTATCATCAGCTATGTTTGCCGTTTTAAACTAGATGACATTGGGAGTGAAAAAGCAGTGTTAATATTATAATCGCCAATGACAATATCATTGATTTAACATTCATCGCCTTAATAAAAAATGGCTAAATATAGAAAAGTTGCATGAAGGAACAAAGTTAGAACACAAAAAATATATATTAAGTATAGTGTCTATATATGATGACACACTGATAAATGTACTAGTTATTTTGTGTAAAAGCCACAGATTTATCCATAATTTGTCAAAACTAAAACCTATGCACAGACAGATTTGTTATTCACTCTTCATAGAAACTATGTTATAAATGATCTGTATTTTTCCATATATCACCAAAAACAGCTTATACTATATTTAATAATTACATACTGGACATTAATATATTGTGCATCCTATATAAAGGCAATCGTTGTTATGGTGTCTCTATATAAGTGCACTCAGATACAAAGGTGTCATTTGCTTTATACAAAAGCAGTGATTTTAGTATCTTTATATAAACACCAATGGGCATAAGTTTTGAGGGTATGAATCCATCTCAGCTCTCTTTGATCTAGCTGTTTAGCCATATTGCCACCTCTCCAATGAACTTTTATTTTTTCTATCCCCAGCCACAGGAAGGTTTCTTTTTTAAAACGCTTACAACTATTGCAGTCTCGAGGTATTCCATGATCATCATGTTCTTTTTCTATTTTGTTAAGATGCTTCATTATTCTTGTGTTTAAAAACCTGTCCCAAATATTGACTTTTACAACCACACTGCAATAGGTATACAACATTTCTAGTTTTACATGTGATAAATTCCTTATTTTCAAAAGTTTTTACAGTGTCAAAAGAGTTAAATGTTTTATGAGATCTTCTTGTATAATTACATCCCTTACATTTTCCACATGTAAAGAAGCCTTTCATGTCGCTAATTTGTAGAGTTTTTTGGGGGCCATCACTTTAATCATTGAGGGTGCTAATTTTTGTTTAAAATGTTGTCCTTTTCTAAAAATGATTTGAGGTTCATTGGGAATTATTGAACCTAAGAATTCATCCTCCTTTAAAATGTGCCAATGTCTTTCTATAATTTTTTTGATTGATTGATGTTCTGCATTAAAGGTGGTGACAAACTTTGGAAAATTATTTATTGCATTTTCTTTGTTGTTGTCTTATTAAGGAATTCAAATCTGTGACTATTTTTTATCTTATTTCGTTCTGTCTCTAGAGTCATATTATTATATCCCTTTTGTATAAATCTATGTTTAAGAATGTTAGACTGTTTCTCATACTCTTCTATTGAACTTCAGTTTATCCAAATCTTTAAAAACAGGCCTTTTGGACCTGCCTTTAACCAATTGGTGGCAACTATCATGTTTTATATATGTGTTTGTGTCACATTTCCTAAAGAATGTTTTGCTTTGTACCTTATTATCACTAATATATAGGACTAACTCCAAGGATGCAAAACCGGGGAGTCTATATTTTTAAAATCCAATGCTTTTATTTCTTCAAAATTTAAAATTGCTAAACAGCGTTCCCATATTTCACACTGATCACAAACATATCCAGATTTTGCCTGCAGCGTCTCAGGCCAGCTGACGTGTTTCGGCGAATGGCCTTAGTCATAGCTGTATGACCTGCCTATCCGGGCTAAAACTTAAATTACATGAATGTCTCTGTGACAGGTTAAAAATTCAATGACGCTGTCGGCCCAGCTCGTGTTCCTATCATCATTATTTACAAAATTATCAGCTTGTACATGCAGATGCATAATACATTTTTATAACAAGCGGATCTGTGTGTTTCATTCTCATTCAGGCTGGTTGAGTGTTTGACAGTGTGATTACATAATCGTATACAATAATGAACATTTTCATAAATGCGACAATAATATGGCATTGATTCAAATACATTCTCTGTAATAAACGTAACAGTTGTATGAAATGACTTTGTAAATGTTAAAAACTTTCTGGGGTGACCATTAAAGATGTTGTGCAGCTTCTCATAGTTATACTTATCCCAATAATAATCATTAAACTCCTATATAATCTATTTTATGTTGTTCTTTTTCACTCTAGTGTGGGAACCTACTTAATACAAAGCTACAACATTGTAGTGTCCCCTATTTATAAACAGATGAACCTTCTTTTTTTGAGACCCCCTTGAGAAATCTCTGTAAACCTCTGAAACTTCTTTTCATTATTGTTGCTAAAAATCCTTGTACATAGTCAAATGTATTCTTATAACCATATATCTCATATAAGCTCACCTAGAAGGCTGTTCCAAGGCTATTTATTTGTCGTATTTATACGGTGTGACACCAATGTGACCAAGTACCTTGAATGTAAGACTGAGAAAACAACATTGTGTGTCATATCTTCAATTTGTTTCTCACAACATGACATTTAAGCATATCTTTTAGAACATTTGGCCAACAAACCAAATATATTTACATATTTACATATATCTATTTCAGGATAGACAAAGTGTGAGTGTCACTCTAGGAGAGGGAAAGGAAAGGAAAACCCGATTAGACCACCTAACAACTCTGAAAAGTGGCTTGTAGCCTGAGCTCATAGACAAGCCCCAGAGTGTTGGTTCTGGGTGGGTGAAACATTTGCAACACCTCCATGAAACCTATGATCTAGTACCAAAAATTGACTAAATCAAACTCAGAATTTAATCTTCGGGGTATCCTGGTGCCTAGCTTGAAGATCCAAAAAACTTCCCTTTTAGAGAGGGCATACTCCAAATCCCCTCCTCTGGGCTTCTATATAACCTTTTCTATTAGTGTCCATCTCATTGTTTTTGGGGAACTCGAGTGATTTTGCTTGAAATGTTGGACTAGAGGTGTAGTTAGTTTTGCTGCTTTTATGTTTGTTATGTGTTCACGTATTCTTTCCCTGACCTCTCTTGTGGTCAGGCCTGTATACTGTACATGTCAGTGTGTACATGTCAACAAATAAACCACATTGTAGAATCTACAGTTCAAAACCTCCCTATGTTCAAATGTTTTACCTGTCACTTCACTCCTAAACTCCTTCCCTGGTGTGAGATGCTCACAGGCTTTGCAAGTTTGATTGCTGCACCTATATACCCCCTTATGGGTATATGGGTGTACCCCTCCCTTCCCTCTTCTCTGTGTGCCTCTTCCTCTTATTCTTCCTCCTCCCCTGAAACCTCCCCATACCAGGGGAAAAACCTGCTCAAGTTCACTTTCATCCCTGGTTCTGGGTATGGGTGGATACTCCCTAGTATGTTCCTCAGTATATTTATCAGAGTATCCTCTGTCTGTATATTTCAGAATTGGGGTGATATGTGTACTACCCTGTTTGGGCCTTACACTATCCCAATTTTCGTTATATGAAGATTCCTCCCCATTTGACTTGTCTGTAAAATCATCCTCCCCGCCAGATGCTGATTCTTCCCCTATGGACTTGGCCTCACTCTAAGAGAATGTGAATACTTTCACTCTCTGGTAGTTATTCCTATTTTTATTTGATCTCCTATTCGACCCTCTGAAACTCCTGGCACCCTCTCTCCAATTAGCTTGTTGTTTATTGTAATTTGTCTGTTTTTTATTCCAGATACAGTTGTGTTCATAAGTTTACATACCCTGGCAGAATTTATATTTCTTGGCCATTTTTCAGAAAATATGAATGCTAGCACAAAAACTTTTCTTTCACTCATGGTTAGTGTTTGGCTGAAGCCATTTATTATCAATCAACTGTGTTTACTCTTTTAAAATCATAATGACAACAGAAACTACCCAAATGACCCTGATCAAAAGTTTACATACCCTGGTGATTTTGGCCTGATAACATGCACACAAGTTGACACAAAGGGGTTTGAATGGCTATTAAAGGTAACCATCCTCACCTGTGATCTGTTTGCTTGTAATTAGTGTGTGTTTTATAAAAGGTCAATGAGTTTCTGGACTCCTGACAGACCCTTGCAGCTTTCATCCAGTGCTGCACTGATGATTCTGGATTCTGAGTCATGGGGAAAGCAAAAGAATTGTCAAAGGATCTGTGGGAAATGGTAGTTGAACTGTATAAAACAGGAAAGGGATATAAAAAGATATACAAGAAATTGAAAATGCAAATCAGCAGTGTTCAAACACTAATCAAGAAGTGGAAAATGAGGGGTTCTGTTGAAACCAAACCACGGTCAGGTAGACCAACTAAAATGTCTGCCACAACTGCCAGGAAATTTGTTTGGGATGCAAAGACAAACCCACAAATAACTTCAGGTGAAATACAGGACATGTGGTGTGGCTGTTTCAAGATGCACAATAAGGAGGCACTTGAAGAAAGATGGGCTGCATGGTCGAGTCGCCAGAAGAAAGCCATTACTACACAAAATTCCACAAAGTATCCCGCTCAAACCTTCTGGCACAAAGTCATTTTGAGTGATGAGACCAAAATTTAGCTTTTTGGCCACAACCATAGGTGTCAACAAGGCCTATGATGAAAGGTACACCATTCCTACTGTGAAACACGGAGGTGGATCGCTGATATTTTCGGGATGTGTGAGCTACAAAGGCACAGGAAATTTGGTCAAAATTCATAGCAAGATGAATGCAGTATGTTATCAAACAGAACCCCTCATTTTCCACTTCTTGATTAGAGTTTGAACACTGCTGATTTGCATTCTCAATTCCTTGGATATCTTTTTATATCCCTTTCCTGTTTTATACAGTTCAACTATCTTTTCCCACAGATCCTTTGAAAATTCTTTTGCTTTCCCCATGACTCAGAATACAGAAACGTCAGTGCAGCACTGGATGAAAGATGCAAGGCTCTGTCAGGAGTCCAGAATCTCATTGACCTTTTATACACACACACTAATTGCAAGCAAACAGATCACAGGTAAGGATGGTTACCTTTAATAGCCATTCAAACCCCTTTGTGTCAACTTGTGTGCATGTTATCAGGCCAAAATCACCAGGGTATGTAAACTTTTGATCAGGGTCATTTGGGTAGTTTCTGTTGTCATTATGATTTAAAAAGAGTAAACACAATTGATTGATAATAAATGGCTTCAGCCAAACATTAAACACGCGTGAAAGAAAAGTTTTTGTGTTATCATTCATATTCTCTGAAAAATGGCCAAGAAATCATAAATTCTGCCAGGGTATGTAAACTTATGAGCACAACTGTATATACAGTACCATTTTCATAATCTGCCTGATCTCTAAGATATTTCCTAAGTTTCACTTGCATTAGTAACGTTTTTGCCTCAGCCACAGATTTCAACAAAATGGCATCAAACCTAGAGAATAAAACTTACCCCAAGAGTAGATAATTTAAGGGGGTCACTTTTGTGACCAATTACAGCCAACAGTTTGAGTCTATCTTTAAGATTGTAAAGAAACATCTTCCCCTTTTGGCGGCAGATGAAGATCTAGCAAATGTCATAAATAAGGGTTGCAGATTCTCTAACAGAAAAGCAAAGACTATAGGGAACATTGTATCTCCTACAGAACTTCCAAAAAAGACTACCCACATAGGGTCATGGTTAACCCATAAGGGGGTATATAGGTGCAGCAATCAAACTTGCAAAGCCTGTGAGCATCTCACACCAGGGAAGGAGTTTAGGAGTGAAGTGACAGGTAGAACATTTGAACATAGGGAGGTTTTGAACTGTAGATCCTACAATGTGGTTTATTTGTTGATATGTACACACTGTCATGTACAGTATACAGGCCTGATCACACGAGAGGTCAGGGAAAGAATACGTGAACACATAACAAACATAAAAGCAAGGAAACTAACTACACGTCTAGTCCAACATTTCAAGCAAAAGCACTCAAGTTCACCAGAAACAATGAGATGGACAGTAATAGAAAAGGTTATATAGAAGTCCAGAGGAGGGGATTTGAAGTATGCCCTCTCTAAGATGGAAGTTTTTTGGATCTTCAAGCTAGGCACCAGGATGCCCCGAGGATTAAATCCTGAGTTTGATTTAGTCAATTTGTGGTACTAGATCATAGGTTACATGGAGGTGTTGCAAATGTTTCGCTCACCCAGAACCAACACTCTGGGGCTTGTCTATGAACTCAGGCCACAAGCCACTTTATAGAGTTGTTAAGTGGTCTTATTGGGATTTCCTTTCCCCCTCCTAGAGTGACACTCACACTTTGTCTATCCTGAAATAGATATATGTAAATATGTAAATATATTTGGTTTGTTGGCCAAATGTTCTAAAAGATATGCTTAAATGTCATGTTGTGAGAAACAAATTGAAGATATGACACACAGTGTTGTTTTCTCAGTCTTGCATTCAAGATACTTGGTCGCATTGCTGTCACACTGTAGAAATACGTCGAATAAATAGCCTTGGAACAGCCTTCTAGGTGAGCTTATATGAGATATATGGTTAGAAGAATACATTTGACTATGTACAAGGAGTTTTAGCAACAATAATGAAAAGAAGTTTCAGAAGTTTTCAGAGATTTCTCAAGGGGGTCTCAAAAACAGAAGGTTCATCTGTTTATAAATACGGCATTTTTATAATACATATACTACAATTCTTATTCCTATGTCCGGAAAAGTGCCTGTTGTGTGCATTAGTCTTATCCTTATTTTCTCTTGATCTCTCATCATGTGATTTAAAGTGCAGATGTGCATATGGTTTTCTATAAATCAATTGTCTCCCTCTATCATTCGGTGTTTTGTTGTTATGTTGAATTATCTTTTTTTGGACATATTAAGTACCTAATTGGAAATCCTCACTGTCCCTTAGATATTTTTGGTATTTATTTTCCCCTACTTCTTTATCAAATTATTTAACTTTTTCTTTAACAGAATCAAACCATTCTTTACATTTTTTTGTCATTGAGATGACTTCTTAGATCTTTTTCTAAAGCATGAATCTCTTTTTCTATAGATTTTAATTGTATATCTTGCATTTCATGTAATAGACTAACTAACTCCAAAGAACATTTTGAATTTTTATTTAAGGACTCTAGGACCCCTATTATTTACTTTTTACCTAAGGTTCACAAGCATCTAATCTATCAGCCTTTATAGATCTCCTTCAACCATATGCACAACAAGCAAAATCACAAATAAAAGACACTAAACATGTTCTACAGATTATGCAAAATATTACTTGGCAGGAAAATGTTATATGGGTCACCATGGATGTAACCTTCTATTTATTCCATCATCAATCACAAAAAGGGACTAGAGGCAGATAAATGGAAACTCTCTGCAGATCAGGAATTAGAGCCAAAACATTTAGATTTTATAATTAGAGCCAAAGGCCTCTAGTTATCAAGCCGTCAACCTCAAATACGCTGGACTTCCGCAGCGTATTTGTAGCAAAACTGATTCGCCTTAGTTATCAAGCCCTGCTGCCCGGCAAAAGTAGAATATAGTGACGTAAGCTTCGATCCTCCGGACTCAGTCCGACACAGATCGATTCTTACGTCACTCCAGATGTTCCGAACACAAGTTCGGCACAATCTAACTACTTTTGGAAGTTATCAAATGACTACCAGGTATGCTCGGCACTTTTCCGGCCCAGCGTACCTGGTTTTCAATCCGCCACCCTAGAGGTGGCGGATCCCATAGGAATCAATGGGAGTCTAAACCATAGTGAAAGTTCATGTTCGCTGCTGCCCGACATCCCATTGATTCCTATGGGAGCTGTCTACACCTAACACCCTAACATGTACCCCAAGTCTAAACACCCCTAATCTGCCCCCCCCCCTACACCGTCGCAACTAAATAAATGTATTACCCCCTAAACCTCCGCTCCCGGACCCACGCCGCAACTATAATAAACTGATTAACCCCTAAACCGCCGCTCCCAGACCCCGCCACAACTATAATAATTATATTAACCCCTAAACCGCCGCTACCGGACCCCGCCGCCACCTACATAATACCTATTAACCCCTATCCTGCCCCCCTATACTGCCGCCACCTATATTAAATGTATTAACCCTTATCCTGCCCCCCCCCATACCGCCACCACCTATAATAAATGTATTAACCCCTATCCTGCCGATCCCGTACCCCACCGCAACTAAATAAATTGTTTAACCCCTAAACCGCCGCTCCCGGACCCTGCCGCCACCTATGTTAAACTTATTAACCCCTAATCTGCCACCCCTACACCGTCGCCACCTATAATACATTTATTAACCCCTATCCTGCCCCCCCTATACCGCCGCCATCTATATTAAACTAATTAACCCCTAAATATAAGTCTAACACTAACCCTAACACTCCCCTAACTTAAATATTATTTTAATAAATCTAAATAAAAATTACTCTTATTAACTAAATTATTCCTATTTAAAACTAAATACTTACCTATAAAATAAACCCTAATATAGCTACAATATTACTAATAATTATATTGTAGCTATTTTAGGATTTATTTTTATTTTACAGGCAACTTTGTATTTATTTTAACTAGGTACAATAGCTATTAAATAGTTATTAACTATTTAATAGCTACCTAGTTAAAATAAAGACAAATTTACCTGTAAAATTAAAACTAACCTAAGTTACAATTACACCTTTCACTACACTATCATTAAATAAATTATTCCTATTTAAAACTAAATACTTACCTGTAAAATAAACCCTAAGATAGCTACAATGTAATTAATAATTACATTGTAGCTATTTTAGGATTTATATTTATTTTACAGGTAACTTTGTATTTATTTTAACTAGGTAGAATAGTTATTAAATAGTTATTAACTATTTAATAACTACCTAGCTAAAAGAAATACAAAATTACCTGTAAAATAAATCCTAACCTAAGTTAAAGTCATCATCCAAGGGGCGCTGAAGAGGTCTACCATCCGATAAAAGTCTTCATCCATGCGGCCTCTTCAATCTTCATCCATCCGGAGTGGAGCGGAGCCTTCTTCAAACGAGCCGACGCGGAGCCATCCTCTTCCAACGATGCCTACCCGACGAATGGATATTCCTTTAAGTGACATCATCCAAGATGGCGTCCCTCGAATTCCGATTGGCTGATAGGATTCTATCAGCCAATCTGAATTAAGGTAGGAAAAATCTGATTGGCTGATCCAATCAGCCAATCAGATTCAAGTTCAATCCGATTGGCTGATCCAATCAGCCAATCAGATTGAGCTTGCATTCTATTGGCTTTTCCGATCAGCCAATAGAATGTGAGGTCAATCTGATTGGCTGATTGGATCAGCCAATCAGATTTTTCCTACCTTAATTCCTACCTTAATTCCTACCTTATTTTCCTACCTTAATTCTGATTGGCTGAATCCTATCAGCCAATCGGAATTTGAGGGACGCCATCTTGGATGACGTCACTTAAAGGAATATCCATTCGTCGGGTAGGCGTCGTTGGAAGAGGATGGCTCCGTGTCGGCTCGTTTGAAGAAGGCTCCGCTCCGGATGGATGAAGATTGAAGAGGCCGCATGGATGTAGACTTCTATCGGATGGAAGACCTCTTCAGTGCCCCTTGAATGATGACTTCGACCGCTCAGGATCTCCTCTTCTGTTCCATTGGTGGTCGGCTGGCTGAAGATGGCTAAAGGTAGGATGATCTTCAGGGGGTTAGTGTTAGGTTTTTTTAAGGGGGGTTTTCAGTGGGTTAGAGTAGGGGTATGTGGGTGGTGGGTTTAAATGTTGGGGGGGTTCGTATTTTTTGTACATGCAAAAGAGCTGATTTCTTTGGGGCATGCCCCGCAAAAGGCCCTTTTAAGGGCTGGTAAGGTAATAGAGCTGTTAACTTTTGTAATTTAGAATAGGGTAGGGCATTTTTTTATTTTGGGGGTTTTTGTTATTAGATTAGGTGTAATTAGATTAAAAATCTTGTAATATTTTTTTAGTTTTTGTAACTTAGTTTTTTTTTATTTTTTGTAACTTAGTTAGTTTATTTAATTGTATTTAATTGTAGGTATTTGTAGTTAATTCATTTAATTTATTTATTGATAGTGTAGTGTTAGGTTTAATTTTAACTTAGGTTAGGATTTATTTTACAGGTAATTTTGTATTGCTTTTAGCCACATAGTTATTAAATAGTTAATAACTATTTAATAACTATTCTACCTAGTTAAAATAAATACAAAGTTACCTGCAAAATAAATATAAATCCTAAAATAGCTAAAATCTTAGCGTTTATTTTACAGGTATTTATTTTTAAATAGGAATAATTTATTTAATTATAGTGTAGTGATAGGTGTAATTGTAACTTTGGTTAGTTTTTATTTTACAGGTAAATAGGTAATTATTTTAACTAGGCAGCTATTAAATAGTTAATAACTATGTAATAGCTATTGTGCCTAGTTAAAATAAATTAAAATTTTCCTGTAAAATAAAAATAAATCCTAAAATAGCTACAATATAATTATTAGTAATATTGTAGCTATCTTAGGGTTTATTTTATAGGTAAGTATTTAGTTTTAAATAGGAATAACTAATTTAATAAGAGTAATATTTATTTCATTAATATTTAAGTTAGGGGGGTGTTAGGGTTAGTGTTAGACTTAGGTTTAGGGGTTAATAATTTTATCATAGGTTGCGGCGGTATAGGGGGGGCAGGATAGGGGTAATAAATTTATTATAGGTAGCGACGGTGTAGGGGGGGCAGATTATGGGTTAATAAGTTTAATATAGGCGGCGGGGTCTGGGAGCGGCAGTTTAGGGGTTAAACAATTTATTTAGATGCGGCGGGTTATGGGATCGGCAGGATAGGGGTTAATAAATTTATTATAGGTGGCGGCGGTATAGGGGGGCAGGATAGGGGTTAATAGGTATTATGTAGGTGGCGGAGGGGTCCGGGAGCGGCGGTTTAGGGGTTAATACATTTATTAGTTGCGGCGGGGTCTAGGAGTGGCGGTTTAGGGGTAATAACTTTATTTAGTTGCGGGGGGCTCTGGGGGCGCAGGTATAGGGGGTAGAACAGTATAGTATAGTGTGAGTGCTTAGTGACAGTGGTATTAATAAAGCTGTAGAAAAGCCGAAGAGCAGCGAGATCGAATGAGTGATATCTATCACAGTGAGCTTTGGCGGGCGTATTGGGGCCGGCGATGGCAGGTAAGTAGACACGTTGATAACTAGAGGCCAAAGACTTTATTTCACATCATAATTTCTTTTGGTTCAATGACAAATAAATTGCAGATATGTGGCACTGCCATGGGCACCAGGTTTGCACCAAGTTATGCCAACATTTATATGGATCATTTTGAAGATAAGTATGTATGGCAAAATGAAGAATTTGGTCAACAAAAATAACCATTCCATAATTTTAACACCAGAACATCATAACCATGAAATTAACTTTTTGGATCTGATCCTACATATTAGTGATAATAAGGTACAAAGCAAAACTTTCTTTAAGAAATGTGACACAAATACATATTTAAAACATAATCCGAATTGGTTAAAGGCAGTACCAAAAGGCCAGTTTTTGAGGATTCAGAGAAACTGCAGTTCAACAGAAGAGTATGAAAAACAGTCTAATATTCTTAAACATAGATTAATACACAAGGGATATAATAATATGACTCTAGAGACAGAAAGAAATTAGATAAAAAATAGGAACAGATTTGAACTCCTTAATAAGACAACAAAAAAAGAAAATACAGTAAATACTTTTCCAAAGTTTCTCACCACCTTTAATGCAGAACATCAATCTATCAAAAAAATTATAGAAAGACATTCGTAAATTTTAATGAGGATGAATTCCTAAGTCCAATGATATGGCTAAACAGCTAGATCAAAGAGAGCTAAGATGGATTCATACCCTCAAAACTTATGCCCTTTGGGGTTTGAATAAAAATATTGTATCTGAGTGCACTTATCTAGAGACACCATAACAACGTTTGCCTTTATATAGGACTAGTCCTAAAGCCCGTTGACACGGGCCGTGTTGTGTGATATATTTATATTCATTCTCTCTCTCTCTCTCTCTCTCTCTCTCTCTCTCCCTCTCTCTCTCTCTCTCTCTCCCTCTCTCTCTCTCTCTCTCTCTCTAAGATGGATTCATACCCTCAAAACTTATGCCCATTGGGGTTTGAATAAAAATATTGTATCTGAGTGCACTTATCTAGAGACACCATAACAACGTTTGCCTTTATATAGGACTAGTCCTAAAGCCTGTTGACACGGGCCGTGTTGTGTGATATATTTATATTCATTCTCTCTCTCTCTCTCTCTCTCTCTCTCTCTCTCTCTCTCTCTCTCTCTCTCTCTCTCTCTCGTCTTTTATAATATAGGATGCACAATATATTAATGTCCAGTATGTAATTATTAAATACTAGTCCTAAAGCCAGTGTACACGGGCCATTTTTTGCAGTACAGTGGTTCCACCCCTTGCTCTCTCCCCTCTCTCTCTTGCTCTCTCCCCTCTCTCTCTTGCTCTCTCCCCCCTTCTCTTGCTCTCTCTCCCCCCTTTCTTTTGCTCTATCTCTCCCCCCTTTCTTTTGCTCTCTCTCTCCCCCCTTTCTTTTGCTCTCTCTCTCTCCCTCCTTTCTTTTGCTCTCTCTCTCCCTCCTTTCTTTTGCTCTCTCTCTCTCTCCCTCCTTTCTTTTGCTCTCTCTCTCTCTCCCCTTTCTTTTGCTCTTGCTCTTTCCCCTTTATTTTGCTCTCGCTCTCTCCCCTTTCTTTTGCTCTCTCTCTCTCTCCCCCTTTCTTTTGCTCTCTCTCTCTCTCCTTTCTTTTGCTGTCTCCCTCCCCTATATTTTGCTGTCTCCCTCCCCTCTCTTTTGCTCTCCCACCCCCCTCTCTTTTGCTGTCTCCCCCACTCTTTTGCTGTCTCCCTCCCCCCTCTCTTTTGCCGTCTCCCTCCCCCCTCTCTTTTGCCGTCTCCCTCCCCCCTCTCTTTTGCCGTCTCTCTCCCCCCCCTCTCTTTTGCCGTCTCCCTCCCCCCTCTCTTTTGCCGTCTCCCTCCCCCCTCTCTTTTGCTCTCCCCCCTCTTTTGCTCTCCCCCCCTCTTTTGAGCTATCTCTCCCCCCTCCCCCTCCTCTTTTGAGCTATATCTCCCCCTCCCCCCTCCTCTTTTGTGTTATCTCTCCCCCTCCTCTTTTGAGCTATCTCTCCCCCTCCCCCCTCCTCTTTTGAGCTATCTCTCCCCCTCTCTCCCTCCTCTTTTGAGCTATCTCTCCCCCCTACTCTTCTGAGCTATCTCTCCCCCTCTCCCCCTCCTCTTTTGAGCTATCTCTCCCCCCTCCCCCCTCCTCTTCTGAGCTATCTCTCCCCCTCCTCTTTTGAGCTATCTCTCCCCCCTCCTCTTTTGAGCTATCTCTCCCCCTCCTCTTTTGAGCTCTCTCTACCCCCTCTCCCCTCCTCTTTTGAGCTACCTCTCCCTCTCCTCTTTTGAGCTCTCTCTCCCCCTCCCCTCCTCTTTTGTGCTATCCCTCCCCCTTTGAGCTATCTCTCCCCCCTCCCCCCCTCCTCTTTTGAGCTATCTCTCCCCCCTCCCCCTTTGAGCTATCTCTCGCCCCCTCCCCTCCTCTTTTGAGCTATCCCTCCCCCTATGAGCTATCTCTCCCCCCTCCCCGCCTCCTCTTTTGAGCTATCTCTCCCCCCTCCACCTTTGAGCTATCTCTCACCCCTCCCCGCCTCCTCTTTTGAGCTATCTCTCCCCCCTCCTCTCCCCCCTCCCCTCCCCCTTTGAGCTATCTCTCCCCCCTCCCCCCTCCTCTTTTGTGCTATCTCTCCCCTTCCTCTTTTGAGCTATCTCTCCCCTTCCTCTTTTGAGCTATCTCTCCCCCCTCCTCTTTTGAGCTATCTCTCCCCCCTCCTCTTTTGAGCTATCTCTCCCCCTCCCCCCCTTCTCTTTTGAGCTATCTCTCCCCCCTCCCCCCTCCTCTTTTGAGCTATCTCTCCCCCTCCCCTTTTGAGCTATCTCTCCCCCTCCCCCCTCCTCTTTTGAGCTCTCTCTCCCCCTCCCCCCCTCCTCTTTTGAGCTATCTCTCCCCCCTCCCCCTCCTCTTTTGAGCTATCTCTCCCCCTCCCCCTCCTCTTTTGAGCTATCTCTCCCCCTTCCCCCCCTCCACTTTTGAGCTATCTCTCCCCCCTTCCCCCCTCCTCTTTTGAGCTATCTCTCCCCCCTTCCCCCTCCTCTTTTGAGCTATCTCTCCCCCCTTCCTCCTCCTCTTTTGAGCTATCTCTCCCCCCTCCTCTTTTGAGCTATCTCTCCTGTACACACGGCAGCGTGCGGCAGCGTGCAGCACCGCGCGGCACCGCCCCTGACACGCCCGCCCCCGACACGCCTACATCATCCCCGGCAAACCCTGTTCTCGGTGGACACAGTTGATGCAGAGAGATGCTTCTAACTGAGTCTCACGCACCACTGTAAGGGTCCAGGTCTGGTGCCAGCTGTCAATATAACTCACGTGCTGCTGCCTAAACTACGGAGCCACATGTGAATGTAAGCTGATCCTCACACACCACTAACTATGCTACTAAGCTGATCCTTACTACTGGCGCGCAGGATCAGCTTACATTCACATCTGGCTCTGTAGTTTAGGCAGCAGCACGTGAGGTATATTGACAGCTGGCACCAGACCTGGACCCTTACAGTGGTGCGTGAGTAGTTTGTGGCGCATGAGGATCAGTTAGAAGCATCTCTCTGCATCAACTGTGTCCACCGCGAGAACAGGGTTTGCCACGCGCCACTGTAAGGGTCCAGGTCTGGTGCCAGCTGTCAATCTAAGGCCAGGTGTGTTTGTCCTACTGCGCATGACAGCTTCGGACAAACACACTTGGCCTTTTATAATATAGGATAGTATAAGCTGTTTTTGGCGAAATATGGGAAAATACAGATCATTTATAACATAGTTTCTATGAAGAGTGAATAACAAATCTGTCTGTGCATAGGTTGTAGTTTTGGCAAAGTATGGATAAATCTGTGGCTTTTACACAAAATAACTAGTACATTTATCAGTGTGTTATCATATATAGACACTTTACTCGATATATATTTTTGTTTTTTAACTTTGTTCCTTCATGCAACTTTTCTATATTTAGCCATTTTATATTATGGCGATAAAGGTTAAATCAATGATAATTTCATTGGCTATAATATATTAACACTCCTTTTTCACTCCCAATATCATCTAGTTTAAAACGGCGAACATAGCCAATGATAAAAATGTATTCTCTTATTGGGACATTTTTGATTGGACAAAATCGAACATGGGACTGAACAGAACAAGCTGACCTGATTGGGAACTGGTACAAAGAAAACGGCTCGAAAGGGAACTGAAATAGTTCACCTTCAAGGATTGGTTAAGAATTTTTCAAACATATTGATTTTGATTGGTTGCTTTCAATTAAAGGGACAGTCAAGTCCCAAAAAAACTTTCACGATTCAGATTTGGCATGTAATTTTAAACAACTTTCCAATTAACTTTTATCACCAATTTTGCTTTGTTCTCTTGGTATACTTAGCTGAAAGGTAAACCGAAGAGGTTCATATGCTAATTTCTTAGACCTTGAAGGCATTTGACAGTTTTTCACCACTAGAGGGTGTTAGTTCATGTGTTTCATATAGATAACATTGAGCTCATGCACGTGAATTTACCGAGGAGTGAGAATTGATTGGTTAAAATGCAAGTCTGTCAAAAGAACTGAAATAAGTCTGCAGAGGCTTAGATACAAGGTAATAACAGAGGTAAAAAGTTTATTATTATAACTGTGTTGGTTATGCAAAACAAAGGAATGGGTAATTAAGGGATTATCTATCTTTAAAAAAAAAAAAATTCTGGTGTTGACTGTCCCTTTAAATAACATTTATGAAATATTTTTATACTTTGCAAATAGCTATGAATTTTATTATATATTTTATTAGGTAATATAAATAGTCTATTAGTCTGATATTGTGTTCATGAGATGTAAGAAAGCCTTTTTATTTGTATTTTTATGTAACGTGTGTAAACCCGTCCTCTGCCAATGGAATAACGGGTACTGATTTTTACTCTGCATTTAAGCCCACCTGTGTTGCGGTAAGGTATGCTATGTTTGTAAAGCAAAATTATCTGTGAATGCTCTTGAAAAAGCCGGGAATGACTGTTGAAACGCGTTGTGCAAAATAAAGCTGATTTTTATGAAAAAGCTGGTGAAACTTTTCTTTGAACACGAGGAGCTGTTTATCCCAACCGATACTGTAAGTATCTACACTTTATATTACAGTGTATGGATACAACACTTCAGTGCTATCTCTATTGATTAAGAATAGGAGCTAAAACCTCCAGATGAAACTTTGAAGAAGCTCTGGAATATACCCCACTGAATTGATTGGAACCTTTGGTGAACCTGCGCCTCCTTCTACATACACATATCAATTGAACAGCCCTTGGGAGACACTGTGGGAAGGCAGAAGTTATAAAACCAGAGGGGAGTAAACATCTGTATTGTATATATTTTTCTTGTTTCATATATATTTCTGCCTAAATTTGAAGATGGTGCAAATTAAAAATAATAATAATACTTTTTCTGATGTTCAATCTTTGTTATTGCTCAGTACAGATATAAAATTCTGATTATCCTAGCTTTGTGAAGGTATAATCTAGATTTTATTAAAGAGACAGAGACGATTATTTTGCATAAGCCTTTTCCTTTACTACTCAACAGCCATTCAAAGTAACATAATACATTTCAAACATTTAACATAGAAAGGAGATAAAAACAATGACCAATGAAAAGCAACGTTGAAAGTTGATATTCAAAACAGACCAATCAGAAATGTTCATAATGTTATAAACAGTCCACACACTATCCCAACTGCCTCTTTGATCTTTGGTGCTCGAAAAGGAAAGTGTGGAATTTTCGGAAATAAATCCATATACAAAAATGAAGAAAACAAACAGGAACCAGAAAAAATAACGAAAAAACTTGAAACATAGTCCATCTGAAGAAGCTTGCCTCACAGGAATGGTTCTTGAGGAGGTGGAAGGTAGAAGATCTGATATGATGTGAGGTTGAATACCTTCTTTTGAAGAAATCTGAAATTCAGAATCCGGATGAGGAAGGACCTGGAGCTGAAAAAATACAATAACAGTAAATATTAAAACATAAATAGGGTATTTTGAATAGGGAGGGTAAAATAATGGTCTCTGTCTCTTTAATAAAATCTAGATTATACCTTCACAAAGCTAGGATAATCGGAATTTTATTACAAGGACAGAGCCTTATATTTTGCAAGTTTAAAGCTAACAAACAATCATTAATCTAATAAACATTGAGGTAAATAATTTATTGGTTTAAAATAAAATTGTCTAAATACAGAGTCTGAGGACCAATCAGCAGCGTTAAGAATTTCTTGAAGAGATGCTGATTTACAAAAAGCTTTAGAAGCAGCCGCTCCTCGTAAAGAATGAGAAGTGAAAGATTTATCTATTCCCGCTTCATTCATGACCCATTTAATCCATCTACTAATAGAAGTAGAAGAAACAGGAAGATGAGGAGGAGAAAAAGAAATCAATAGTTGATTAGAAGAAGAGGTACAAAAGGAAGTAGTACATTTCTCATATTCTTTGAGACAAAGTACAACACATAAGGAAGGATGATCATAAAAATAAGGATAAAATATTGAAGAAGACATAGACTTAGTTCTTCTAGAAATATTAAAAATTACACCTTGAGGTGAAAACATTTTAGAAGAAAAATCTTCTGCAAGATAAAATACAAAGAAGAGAAGCAAGTTTACAGGTAAGCTGTTTAAGGGAGAGAGATTCATTTGAAGGCCAGGAGTGAAAGAGAGAAAACATTAAATTAACATCCCAAAAGGAGGAATACTAAGCAGAAGGAGGTCTCTTAATCTTTATAGATTTCATAAGTCTGGAAACAGAAATATGTTGGCCAATAGGAGAATTGTTAATTAATTTGTGGTCTGCAGAAATAGCGGATCTATAAACATTAATAGACCTATAAGCCAAAGTTTCCTCAAAAAGAGAAGAAAGAAAATTCAAAATTTCGTTTAAAGGAGCTGAAAAGGGATCCAAATGTCTTTGACTGCACCAGCTAGACCATCTAGACCAGGAAGACAAGTAAGATTTCTTAGTCCCTGGAGCCCATGAATCTTGTAATAATAATCTAGCTGATGAAGAAAGACCTTCGGAAGACCAAGATCCCCTGAAATTGTCCATGCAATAAGATGCAGAGAACCTTGAAGAACTAGGTCGTGAAAATCTCCATTTGGATCTGACAGAAGATAAGGAACCATGGGAAGGAGGATTGGGAACTGATAAGACATTTCTAGCAGAGACGGGTACCAGGACTGGGTTGGTCAGAAGGGGGAGATCAGGAGCAGCAAAATCACATTCAACACTCGAGGAATCATCGAGAAAGGTGGGAAGGCATTAGCTCCTTGAAGCGGCCAGGATTGGAGAAATGCATCTATGGCTAGAGCTTCCAGATCTGGACGCCAACTGTAAAAGGGGAGAATCTGATGATTGAGACGGGAAGCAAATAAATCTATTGAGAAAGGACCTCTGATAAGAAGTAGTTTTTGAAAGAAGTCTGGATGTAATTTCCAATCGCTTGAGTCTAAAATATAACGGGAACCCCAATCTGCTGCAGTATTGGAGAGACCCAGAATATATTCCGCTTGAATAGAAATATTTTTCTGAAGACATTGGTGAATAAAATTCTTTGTGATATCTGAAAATTGTTTGGAATGAGTGCCACCCAAATGATTCAGATAACGAACCGCTGAAATATTGTCCATCCTTAAAAGAATTGAAATAGGAGAATTCTGTTTGACAAAACTCTTGATTGCAAAGGATCCTGCTATCAGTTTGAGGCAATTGATGTGTAACTTGCATTCCGAAATGGACCATTTGCCTCCGGTTATTTGAGATCCACATCTTGCACCCCAACCTGAATTGCTTGTATCCGATTCGATTATAATATCTGGAGCTTTCCCAAATATAGCTTTGCCGTTTCAAGCTTCTATATTGGAAAGCCACCAGATCAATTCTATCCTTGCTTCTTCTGATAAAGAAATTCTGTGAAAATAAGAAAAACCCTTTCTTAAATAAAATATTTTTAGTCTCTGTAAAGCTCTGTAATGTAAGGGAGCTGGAAATATTGCTTGAATAGAAGAAGATAGAAGACCCACAATTCTTGCAAGAGTCCTGAGAGGGAAAAATGTCTTCTTTAAAAGATGGGAAATTTCTAATTTTATTTTCTTTATTTTCTCCAGAGGTAAACTTAAGGTGGAAACTGTAGTGTCTATTAGGAAACCAAGAAAAACTAACTTCTGGGACGGTGTAAGAACAGATTTCTTGAAGTTGACCAGAAAACCTAAGTTCTTCAAAATATCTAAAATCATCTTGAGATGAAGAGAAATAAAGGAAGGGTCTTGATTCATGATGAGAATGTCGTCTAAATAAATAATTAGACGAATTTCCCTTAATCTCAGCCATGCTACAACTGGTTTTAATATCTTGGTAAAAACCCAAGGAGCGGAAGATAAACCGAAAGGGAGACAAGTAAACTGCTAAATAGAACCTTTCCAAAGAAATCTGAGAAACTTGCGATGGGAAAAATGAATAGGAACTGTTAAGTAAGCATCTGTTAGGTCTAATCTTACTAACCAATCCTTGTCCATAAGACAATCTCTCAAAAGATGAATACCCTCCATCTTGAAATGGTTGTATGATAGGAAGGCATTCAGATTTCTCAGATTTATCACTGGATGAAGAGAAACTTCTTTCTTTTTCACAAAGAACATGTTGCTGAGAAAGGAATCTAACGTATCTGGCGCTAGTTCTATAGCTTGTTTTAGTTGCAGATTGGAGATCTCTTGATCTAATAAATCTGAGTCTGTTTTTGCAAACACAATGGGATTTGGGATTTGAACTTGAAAGGGAGGGGAAATAAAATCTAGAAGAAGACCTGAAACAGCTTTTATTACCCAAACATCTGAGGTAATTACTCTCCAATTTTCTATGAAAAGGGATAATCTGCCTCCAACTTTGTGTGGAGAAAAATTTGTGAATTGTAGAGGAAACGGTTTTACCTGAGAAAGGTCTGGGACGAGAAGATCTTGAAAATCTGGGGTTCCAGGGATGTTGTCTCGATGGGAAGAAGCTTCAGAGTGAAGGATTGGAAGGAGGATATTGCTGGTATTGCTGAAATTGAGGTCGGTTATTAAAATTTGAATGACCGGGAAAGCGACCTCTTCCTTTCCCGGCCCATTCAAAAACACGACTGTGAGGATAAAAAATCTTTTTTGTGGAAGTTTTGACCTTATTTAGAGAATTGAAGGTATTGACGTATGCACTAAGTTCCTTCAATCCTAAATCTCCAAAGAGAAGGCCCTCAGCTTGGGGACCCATCTCTGTAGGAGCAAAATCTGAAATTTTGGGATCAATACGTCTTAAGACCATCCTCCTGTGTTGAGAAGACATGGCCGTGTTGGCATCTCCAAATAAATAAACTAATCTTTGAATCCACTGCCTTACAGTATAAGGATCCAACATGACCTTATTAACAATTGCCTCCTCTGTGAGTTCAAAAATGTTTGTAATTGGACCCAAAGAGTCCAAATATCTATCCTGGCAAGCTTTAAGGTATCTATTGGGACCTTTCTTAAGGTTAAAATTTTTATTATTAACAAATTTTACAATGTTTGCATCAATCTCTGGGGTAATTGCCGATTTGTGGGGAAGGTCTGGGCGAGGACACTCGGCTTTTAAAGTTGATCTTGCTTTATTAGAGAGAGATTTTCTCAAATAATAGTCCAGAAATGTATCAATCATTTTGGACGGTCTCCAATTAGAAGATCTAGGGTGTTGGAGATCTTCTGGGTCTAAGTACTCTAGACCTTCATTATCAACCAGTTTAGGTTTAGATTTCTTTAAAGATTTTTTAACTTTTTTGAATTTTTTTAGTTTTTTAGCTCTTTTGGCTTTAGGGTAATAATCTGACGATGAACTCTCAGAAAATTCTGGAGAGTAAATAGACTGCCAAGAATTCATATCGGAATTAACGTCAGTTTCCATATTGGAGTCCGAATACTCAGTTGTAGAGGCTAAGTCTACCATTCTCTTGACAGCATATTTTTTAGGAGCTATAATTTCTGAATCATATCTGAATCTGAAACTAAATTTTTTGATTTGCGAGTTTTAAATCTATTATCTGCTGGAGATATATTGGAAGCTCCATGAATATCATTATAAACTTTTCTTTTAGATTTTTGAGATAAATGCTTACTCTTATGAGTAGCTTTTCTGGGGGTTCCAGATTTTTTATTGACAGTATTAATAGCTGTCTGGAATTGATTCCTTAAATCTTTTATAGAAGAATCAATCATATTTTTTACTGATTCTGCATTAAATGCAAAAAGAGTCTCCTTGAGAAATATTTAAAAAGAAAGTATATATATATATATATATATATATATATATATATATATATATATATATATATCTTTTAAAACAATGAATAAAATTACTTAATTATATATTAACAGTAAGGGGTTAAATAATTGAGATTATGCAACAATTAAATAATTAAATAACAAGAGCAAGAAAATGATGCAAGCAATTGTAAGTAGTTAAAATATATACTACCAATGGTATTACTATAACAGGTTAATAAATAGTTAATATGGCAAAAAAAATTCTCTTCACAGAGTGAAACGTTATTTAAATACTGCAGTGTCTGGGCTAGTGGCCAAATAGCTGAACAGAGAGCAACGTTGTAACAATGTTGCAACTCTGACAGCTGAGGTAGACAGAGGGCGGGAAGGCGATGCGTCACAGGTCTAGAGAGGAAGTGAAGCGTCGCAAGATGGGCGGGTTCACGTGACCTGTGAGAAGATGTCGGCAATTAAGTTGTAAGACCGACCGGAGAAACAAAACAGGTAAGAGCTGCACAAGGGGAAACAAAGCAAAGCGGAATGCAGTAAAACTAAAGCACAGAATTAAGAAATACAAATGGAGAAAGTATAAAGCCACAAATGAAAAACGGAACACAAAGCCCAAAACTGAAACAAAAAACTCTCTGAACAAATAAAAGACAACAAGGCAGAATAAATACAAAACTAAATAGGAAATAATAATAAAAATTAAAATAAATAATATTTTTTAATATACAATGAGCTAGCAAAGAAATACTTATCCTTTGAGAGCAGCAAAAGAAAAGAGGCAGATGCTGAAATATCAAACAAGTTTAATCTAGGGGCTCGTGAATTCTATGCCTACCTTCAAGTTAGGCATTTTCTTCAGGAGTTGCTCAAGAACTTCGGAAATAACTGATCCTTGGGTGAATTACAGTCCAGGATATCCTTGTATGCCTCTGGGAGATTTGAAATTTCCCCACTATACTTACTTGCAATTCAGAATTCTTCGGGTTTGCAGGTCGGCGAGATGGTTACTAAATGGTCTACTCAATTTCCAGGCATAGATGAGCAAACCATTGTGGGAAGCTTTAAAATCATTCAACAGAGTTGGGTTCCTACTACCTGGAGAGAGTCTCAGTTAAAAATTGGGCTTAAGAGGTATTTTACCCCAGGATTACTATCTAAATGGTATAATGCATGGGTTCCTTGCTCTAGATGCTTGATAATGGACGCAGATCTATTCCATTGTTTGTGGGGTTGTCCAAAAATTCTACAATTTTGGAGTAAGACCTCTTATTGGATGAGCACTGTTTTAAAACTAGAACATGAGCTAGCTTCCATTGAGATCTTCTTTCTGGTGAGATATCAAGGACTAAAAAAAAAATTATCGCCTTATAAATACAATAATATTAACGGGGCGCAATCTTATCCTTAAACTATGGAAGGCATGCTCTGCACCTACATTGGCTCAACTTAAAGCGGCCGTAGTTAGCCAATTCACAACAGAGCAGTTTAACATGCCCTTCCCTCATGATCAACACTTGCCTGCTTTCTTCAGAAAATGGGAGAAATTTATAAGATCTTTACCTCCAGCATATAAAAAAAATGATCAAACCATTCAGGGAATCCGAATTCGTTTTGATAAATATCTTGGCAGGGCACTTTCCTGGGGATTGGGCAGGGGCTACGGAGTGAGGGATTTTGGGGGGTGAGAGGGAGCTCTCCCTTTTTTTTTTTTTCTTTTTTATTGTTTCGTTGTTTTGTACGTGTTTATCTTGTTTTGTTTTTTGTGCCCAGTTTAAGTGCTTAATGCTTGCCTCATCTTGGCTGGTTTACGCTGCTTTGGTCTGTATCTTCTGTCTATGTAGGCAGAATTAATCGTGGGTAATATGCTAAAAAAAAATTTGCTTTGTTTTTAAAAAAAAAAAAAAAAGGAAAAAAATAAGCACATTAGGGAAGAGTGTGATTTAACCAACTACTTATATCTGAGGCCGCGTTCCATTACTGTTACTTCATATTCAGCATAACCAGTGTATTAATTTGTGTATGCGGTAACCCTGCTGTGACATTCAAGTGACAGCTATGTATTTGTTGTACTATAATCTCTTCTTACTTCTACTGTCTCCGTGCTATATTATATTCTGCAAATTACTTGACAGTGAAATTTATGTACTGTTATTCCTTTGTAATAAATAAAATTTAAAAGAAAAAAAGAAAAGAGGCAGTTGGGATAGTGTGTGGACTGTTTATAACATTATGAACATTGCTGATTGGTCTGTTTTGAATATCAACTTTCAATGTTGCTTTTCATTGGTCATTGTTTTTATCTCCTTTCTTTCTATGTTAAATGTTTGAAATGTATTATGTTACTTTGAATGGCTGTGGAGTAGTTGAGTAGTAAAGGAAAAGGCTTATGCAAAATATAAGTCTCTGTCCTTGTAATAAAATTAAAAATTTTGGTAATTTGGGAAGGTGAACAAATGTTAAATTTGAAAACAAAACTTAGCTTTGACATATTTATGGAATAATGATTCATTTGCTGCTATTTACGTTGTACACCACAGAAACTGCCACAAAAAATATTATTATTATTATAATGTTGTAGCTTTTATATGATGGTACTTTCCAATCTTATGCAACTAATGCTATCTGATAATAAAGTAGTTCACAATCCTTTATAAATGTTTATCTAATTAAATGATTTTATACAGAAAACCGCCTATGGTGAGTTTTATTAATAAATCATTTGATATAATTTTCTACAGGATTGTGATCACCTCCAATGTTTGGTCTCCTTTAAAAAACAAGGCATTATTTGTGTGAGTACCTTACAAAAAATAATGTAACTTTATGGGGTAGATTTATCAATGTGCAGGCGGACATGATCCGCTGTAGCGGATCATTATCTGCCGCACATCGATAAATGCCGACAGCATACTCTGTCTAGTGAAATGTTTGGACAATGCCTCCCCCTGCACAGCTAGCAGGGGGTGTCAATCAACCCGATCGTATCCGATCGGGCTAATTGCTGTCCGCCACCTCAGAGGTATGACCACTGCTTTTTAACTCCTGATTCCGACAAGCCTGAAGGTTGACGGGTTGATAAATCAAGCAGCTTGACGGGTTGATAAATCAACCCCTATGTATCAATGCAATGAGGGCCAAACAACTAAAAACAGTTCTAGCACAGGGAATGTGAAATGGCAAATCACTGAAAGAGTTTAATTATTATTTACCACATTACATAATTCATTCAAGCTAATGCAGTCTCACAGATGTAACTGAAATATTTTTTGACAACTGTCAATTTTTTTTTACATCTATTTAATATAACTGTAAGGCAACAATTCTATAAAAATGAACTAATGGTATTTAAGCAATTACATCCCCGGTATTAAAGGGATGGGGCCAATTTATCGCGGCCCGAATGGGGCTGTATACCCCTGTTTCTGCGTGAGCCTTCAAGCTCCCCGGAAACAAGAGTTAAGAAGCAACAGTCTTAAGACCGCTGCTCCTTAACTCGTATGCCTCCTCTGAGGCGGCGGACATCAATCCACCCGATCTCATACGATAGGGTTGATTGACATCCCCTGCTAGCGGCCGATTGGAGGCAAATCTGCAGGGGGCGGCATTGCACAAGCAGTTCACCAGAACTGCTTGTGCAATGATAAATGCAGACAGCATTTGCTGTCGGCATTTATTGATGTCTGGTGGACATGATTCGCTACAGAGGATTATGTCCGCCAGACACTTGATAAATCGACCCCATAGTCTGACTTGCTATAAAGTAGAATGAGTGTTAATGTATTTTTAATGCATTAATACCTTGTTTGCTGCAACTGTTTTTCCATAGCTGACCTCCATCTAATATTTGGCAATCATTAGTAGAGTAGTCACAGCTAGCCACTGTCATTTTGTTAGGGAATTTATGAAGCCTACTATGTGCACTTTTTTCTATCCTCAGAATTAAAAAAAAAGGACATAAACCCCAACATTTTCTTTTGTGATTCAGATAGAACATAAAATTCTTAACAACTTTCCAATTTACTTCTATTATCTAATTGTCTTCATTTTCTTGATATCCCTTGTTGCAAAGCAGTAAGGTAAGTTCAGGAGCGTGCATGTGTCTGCAGCACAATATGGCAGCAGTTTTGCAACAATGTTATACATTAGCAAGAGCACTGATGTAAAGCTTAGGATCCAGCCCATTTGTAGTTCAGAACCTGGGTTATGCTTGCTTATTGGGGGCTAAATGTAGCCACCAATAAGCAAGCTTTATCCTGGGTTCTGAACATAAATTGGTCCGGCTCCTAAGCTTTACATTCCTGCTTTTTTAATTAAGATAGCAAGAGAATGAAAAAATTGATGATGGGAGTAAATTAGAAAGTTGCTTAAAATTGCAGCTCTATCTGAATCATATAATGAAATAGAGAAGGCGCCACATAGCATAATTCTGTATATTAAATCAGATTTTAAGATTGTAGTTTAGAACCACTCCCGTGTATAAAAGCACCAAGATGTGGTGCTGGCTGGGCAAACCGGAACCTCAGAGTTGTCCGGTAAACTCTCCTCTTAGGCAAAGATTCCTAAAAGCCAAGAAAGGTATTCACCAAACAGGCTATCAGTCAGGAAGGCACCGTCCCGCCTCCAGCAGAGGTATAAAATGACTCCAAAAGAGTGTCCAAAGAGATACAAAATAGCAAGTTGTATATATTAAAAAGTGTTTATTACAACACATTAAAAACACAACAACGCGTTTCTCAGTATCATGTACTGTTTCATCAGGCTGAATAAAACTATACAACATTTGCTACTTGATATACTCTATACTAACCAATAAAGAGCTGTTTAGCATACACACCCTAATCTCTCTTAATTAGTCATATGACTCACAGGTGTTTGCAAACACATTCATGTCAAAACAGCATATCCTAACATACAACCTATAATAAGACTTTTCCTATAAACAATGTCAAACTTGGTTACATCTTGCAACACTCTCTAAGAATATTTATCTGCTAACAATATATGCAGTAAAAGCTAATACAGAATTAAAACTTTCATGGTGATTATACCGCTAACAAACAGCATGTAAATAAAATACATATAAATAAACATCATGTAAATATAATTGACAATCATTTAAAATCCGCTGATAATATATTACCTATTCGTTTATTCAAGTCTCATTTGCAGGTTACACACTTTGATCCTTATATTATCTCTTACTTTTAATAATTTTGTATTTGTAGACACAATATGTCTCATTTCAGAGAGTATCTATGCTATCGAGAGTTGTTTTAAATTATTTTTACGAAAAATTATTTTCTAGTGGTTTTCGTTATTCTCAGGTTAGGGGTATGTGTATATAGAACTATTGTTTTTATACATTGTTACGCTCTCGCAAGCTTTCAATCACTTACTAGTATATTCGATTTTAAAAAAATGTTCCTTAGTAATTTTGCTGAGGTTACATCTCCGTGGGTGTATACTACTGGTTATCTCCCATTGGAATAGCCAAAAGTTACGTGTCTGGTTGCTAGGGGCCATTCAGATGTGACGTGTGGTCTCTTGATTTGGTAGAATCGACATTAGCAACCTAACCTAACCTAATCTGCTATAATCGTGGTGTTCTTTAAATTTGGTGTTAAATTGTGTGAATAAATGATAATCTCTGTTTTGGCGATATACCTAAATATCAGACATACTTTATATCAGATAAATAAAATGTTGTGTTCAAGTTATATACTGCGAGTTAATCACTTTTATTCTTTTATTATTATATCGCTCCTTCTATATATATCCAATTTCATTTTCTATTAAAATGGACACATGCGTGACAAAAAAATGTAAAACAGAACCAAAAAATAAAAATTAAAATTAAAAATTAAAATTAAATTATTGGGTATTATTTGATATGTTATTTCATTTTAATTTTAATGTTATTTTGTTATTATATTATGATCTAGTTGTGTGAGTGATAGTGAAAACTAGATACATCTCTCTACATATATTATTTTTTATGTATAGTTTAATGTTGTTTTTTAAAAATTCATCATGAATCATGACAGAAAAAAAATTGGGTTTAGTAACCCTTTAATTCTTCTAGTTCTGCAAGGTTGAGGCGAGACCGCACAGAGCTGACAGTAGTAGAGGGAGTTATGGATACTGTTAGATATATGGCTGCCAAAGTACTTTTTCCTAAAAATTTCTCTTTTGGTCCAAATGATTTTGCATCATATATCTGCAGGCATTTTTGCGGACTGTATTTAGGCCCATGGTCCTGGCACAAAATAATATCTGCAAACGAAAAAGGTCAGAATATTAATTCAACATTTGGACTAAACATAGTTTGCTGTATTCAAAGTACAACCAATGTTTTGAAGGTTGGCAGAGACTTGAGCAGTCAATTTAGATACAGTGAGGACAGCAAAGACTGTGCCTTTTGTGAAGACAAAGAAGCCTTTTGTTAATGAAACTTTGCTAACCCAGCCTTACATTTTACTTTCAGTGGTGATAGAAAGAAGACTCTAGCAATGCCTGCAAGAACCATAACTTGACAGTGTTACTGAAAGGAAGTTTTCTCGTGGGTTTGTTTCAGTAATTGGCTGAGGAATAAGTACCTAAATATTAAGTAAGGGATCTTCCACAAAGTGAGGGAGGTATTTCCTTTCTCCCCATTAATCAATGATGAGCATGAGAAGGACATTATGTTCAGTATCCAGGTTGCAGGGACAAAGTGCAGGGACACAGTATAGGAAGCTATACAATAGCAATGTAAAACGTGCTGGTATTGCAGACAGGACTATTCTGTTTATAGCAAACTAATTAGACAGTGGGGCCGATTTATTAGGGGCTGAATGGCCCTGAATACATCTGTTTTCGTGTGAGCCTTCAGGCTCGCCGGAAACAGGAGTTAAGAAGCAGCGGTCTTAAGACCGCTGCTCCTTAACTCGTCCAACACCTCTGAGGCTGCAGACAGCAATCCCCCCCCCCCTATCGTATACAATTGGGTTGATTGACACCCCCTGCTAGCGGCCGATTGTTTGCGAATCTGTAGGGGGTGGCATTGCACAAGCATTTCACTAGAAATGCTTGCGCAATGATAAATGCCAACAGCTTATGCTGTCGGCATTTATCAATGTCGGGCGGACATGATCCACTACAGCAGATCATGTCCGCCCGACAACTGATCATTTGGCCCCTATGTGGCATTCTTTTATTTTGGAGTTTTATGAATCAACGGTTCCAGTTATAAATATTCAATTTGGTGAAAAATAAATGTATAAAAAGTAAACGTATACCAGGGGAGCCCACACTTTTTTTGTGTTGGGATCTACTTTTCAAATGACCAGCTCAACGAGCTCTATCCACTAATAATAGGTTGTCTCCTAAGCTTACATTCCTGCTTTTTCAAATAAAGATACTAAGAGAATTTAGAAAAATTGATAATAGGAGTAAATTAGAAAATAGTTTAAAATTGCATGCTCTATAGCTGAATCATGAAAAAAAATAAAATGTGGGTTTCATATCCCTTTAAGGTTACATGATATAGCAACACATGGATGTGCAAAAACATAAAGATACAACAGATTAATCTTGACTACAAAAGTATCACTGACTTTAATTCGGGTTAACAGGAGCAACACCTTGTGCCATAAAACACTACATTCAAACTACTGCCACTGCCCCCCTGTACTTTGCACTGCAGGTTTGACCTGATATGACCCAGTGAGACATACACAAATAAATTTCAATAGCGCGCCATGCAGACCATTTCTTACCGGGTCAACACGGCTCATTTGCCAGATGTCAATCAGACTTTTTCCTTCAACATAGCACAGCAGCATCTGCCTTTACTTTTTCTGTCTATTGAGGCTTAGCCTCCTTACTACACTATGCCGCAACATCCATTGGAGACTCACTCAACCATGCTTTTGATAGGCCAATTGTGTTGTTGTTCAAAAATCATCTCCATTGATTGGTTGAAAGTCCCTCAAGATCCAATCCTGTAGCACTTTTCGTGTCTGACCATCAGACTGTTTAATGACCTGCTGCTTTACACACTGCGGTAGATAAAGCGGTATCGCTAGCAACCATACTATACGCCCCAGTGTTGAGATTGCGTAACTTGACCACACCCTTTTGATCATATCGGCCGTGATCTACCAGCAGCACCTTCGGGATCTACTGGTAGATCCCGATCTACCTATTGGGCACCCCTGAGGTATACGAATGAATAAATGCATATTGACCTGCAACAATATCACATGTTTTGACCCTTCCAGTGAACATTGTGAATTGCTTAAAAAATAAATAAGGTGTAATACCCATATTTTAGTAAATATGGAGAGGCTACCAGTGGAAATAATTTTAAGCACCAAACATTTTGTTTAAAATATATGGAGCAAGTTTATCAATGTCTAAAATGAGTTATTAGATTTGCTGTTGTCCAATCTATTGCAACTGAAACAGAATTTGTTGCTACAGCCCTGTAGATTTGCTGGTATTAAAGGGACATGAAACCCAATTTCTTTATTTTAGTATTCAGATAGAATATACAATTTTAAACAACTTTCCGATTTACTTCTATTATCAAATTTGCTTCATTCCCTTGATATCCTTTGTTGTAGGAGCATGAATGTACTTCTGAGAGCTAGCTGGACACATATCTAGTCAGCCAATCACAAGAGACAAATGTGTGCAGGCACCAATCACTTGCTAGCTCCCACTAGTGTAGGATATGTACATATTAATTTTCAACAATGGATACCAAGAGAACAAAGCGCATTTGAAAATAAAAGTTAATTTAAAAGTAAATTAAAATAACATGATCTATCTATCAATCTATCATACAAGTTTAATTTTGACTTTCCTATCCCTTTAATAAGCCTGGCTCCCTGCACTTACATGCAAATAAGACCTTCAGGAAGTTACTATTAATGACCACAATACTGGCTAATAGTGCTAATATGGCAACATGTAAATGGTTACAGGTGGTAAATGTTACACTGCCCCCTAGAGTGACAGCGTGGAAGGGAGAGACGAGGTCAGAGGAGCCGCAGCCGGGTAACAGTTTTTTTGTCCAGCACCCCAAGATCTGCGTGAGTGCTTCTGATTGTGCTGTGAGCAAGTCTGTCATCTTTTGTAGCTTTTTTTCAGGCTCCCCAGATTTATTTATTTTTATCTTGAACTAGAAACTTTGAGGCAAAAATTATATTAATCCAAACGTTTTCTCTCTTTCTGATTAAGATTATGAGTGGCGCACTAATAGTTGCGGGCGAGCCAAAAGGGGTTTATCGTTGCTGTTTGCGTGCGTCCGGTTTTCTCTTGTATACATTTGAAAGTAAATGTGATTGAGCACAATTGAAATTCAGGTGTGTCGAGTTAGCGAAACAAAAAAGTGTCACAAAACACATCAAATATACATTACAAAGTACACCCATAATAACACAATTTAATAAAAATTATTTGAAACAAATATTGTACTCAAAAGTAATAAGGTCTCAGATGTTAGAAAAAAAAGTACTGCAAAGGGCTTTAACATAGAGATACATACATATACATATGTCTAAAGATGTATATGTATGTATGTATATATATATATAATATATATGTATGTATATGTCTATATGTGTGTACATATGTATTTATGTATTTACATGTGTATATATGTATTTACGCACGCAAGAAGCTTGCTTCTACAGCAGTTAACGCTCGGGCGGGAGCATTAAATAGCGATCCACTTGTAATCTGGCACTTATAAATTAGTTTTTTTTTTATTGAAGTGTATTGTAACTATTTTATTTAATTATTTTAGGAACCTGAAAAGAAATTCTCACTCACTGGGGTAGATTTATCATACCCTGGGTGGACATGATTCTATATAGCGAATCATGTCCGCCCTGCATCTCTAAATGCCAACAGCATACGCTGTCGGCATGTAACATTGCACAAACAGTTCTGGTGAACTGCTTGCGCAATGCCGCCCCCAGCAGATTAGCGGCCAATTGGCCGCTAGCAGGGGGTGTCAATCAACCCGATTGTATACGATCGGGAGGATTGCTGTTTGCAGCCTCAGAGGTGATGGACGAGTTAAGGAGCTTCTTAACTCCTATTTCCGGTGAGCCTGGAGGCTCGTGCGAAAACAGATGTATTCAGGGCCATTTGGCCTTTAAGAAATCGGCCCCACTGTCTGATTAGTTTGCTATAAAAATAACAGTCCTGTCTGCAATACCAGCATGTTTTACATACTGTGTCCCTGAACAAGCAACATCACAATCTAGTGACTATTTCAGACATTTTAATTTTTTACAATAGAGAGTACTATTTCATTACTTGGGTTTTACCCCTTATAACAAGACATTTCATATACAGTTAATATTGGCATGCGCTCCTAGTTAGATCCACCTGCAGCACCACTTGTTAAGCAGTAGATAACATACTGCTATAGTTTTAGGATCATGGCACTGGGGACAGAGCAGAAAGACTGGCACAGTTAATGAACCATCTGTTTGCAATGCTCTCTATCTTATTCTGTGTGTGCTGCTCTGGCAGTTAAACTGCACACAGAGATTGTTGGGTCATTGCTATCTGCTTCTGTTTGGTTTTGACACTGTGGCTTCAGGCTTTTCTCTTTAGGATCAAATATTTTTGTTTCCGTAACTGTTTAATCAAGATTTAATAAAATGAGACCAAACAATGTACATAAAGACTCTGGGGTGACACTGAACATAGCTGCAGTATGCACTCATCCTGGGTAAGGGTTGCCAGCTAATCAGGCACTTTGTGTCACCCAGGGGTTAATTTGCATATGCACTATATTTAAAGTGCAGAAGAGTATTCCAGAGATATATACACTGCATATACTGTATATATATATTGTGCAGTGTACATATCCTTGTAATGCTTTATGTACTTTAAAATAAAGTGGGTAAACAAACCACAAGTAGATATTTGTAAGGAAAAAACACACATATTCAGAATAGTTGCAGATTGCAATGCTGCACATTGAGAAATGAAATAGGAAAAAACACATTTTTGTTGCATATGCACATTTTTGTTTTCATACCCTGGTTCGTACAAATATTGTAAACATCAAATTATACATATTATAAAACGATCTACTCTTCCCTCAGAGGTATTTACTCCCGATATGCTGTTATCTTCATCAGAGAAGGCTCGTCTTCATTTTCTCTCTAAACGAAACTCCCCCTTTGTTGTACTCCCTTACTCCCTTTGTTCTACCCCCTCTATCCCTTTGTTCTACCCCTCTTCCTCCCTTTTTTCTACCCCCTCTCCCTCCCTTTTTTCAAACCCCTCTTCTTTCCATTGTTCTACCACCCTTTCCCTCCCTTTGTACTACCCCCTCCCTTTCTTCTTCCCATCTCCCTTCCTTTTTTCTACCCCCTCTCCCTCCCTTTGTTCTACCCCCCTCCCTCCCTTTGTTCTCAACTCACTCCCTCCCTTTGTTCTACTCCCTCTCCCTCCCTTTGTTCTACCCCCTCTCTTTCCATTTGATCTACCCCCCTCCTTCCCTTTGTCCTACCCCCTCTCCCTCCCTTTGTTCTTCCCCTCTCCCTTCCTTTGTCTTCCCCCCTCTCCAATCCTTTGTTTCCCCCTCTCCCACCCTTTGTTTTCCCCACTCCATTCCTTTTTCTCCCCTTTCTCCCTCCCTTTGTTCTACCCCCTCTCCCTCTCTTTGTTCTACCTCCTCCCTTCCTTTGTTCTACCTCCTCCCTTCCTTTGTTCTACTCCTCTCCCTCCCCTTTCCTTCCCACTCTCCCTCACTTGGTTTTACCACCCTCCCCCTCCATTTGTTCTCCCCCTTTACCTTCCTTTGTTCTACCCCCTTCCTCCCTTTGTTCTACCCCTCTCCCTCTCTTATATCTGCCCCCCTCCCTCCCTTATATCATCCCCCTCTCCCACCATTTGTTCTCCCTCATTTCCCACCCTTTGTTCTCCCCCCTCTCCCTGTTCTACCTCTATCTCCCTCCCTTTAGTCTCCCTCCTCCCTCCCTTGGTTCTACTCTCTCTCTCCCACCCTTTGTTTTCCCCTGTCTCTTACCCTTTGTTCTCCTCTGTCCCTCCCTTTTTATACCCCCTCTCCCTCACCTTTGTTCTCCACGATTTCCCTCCCTTTGTTCTCCCCACTCCCTCCCTTTGTTTCTCTCCCTCAGTTCTCTCTTCCTGTTCTTTCTCCTCTCTTTCTTTCCCTCTATTCTTTCCTAATCTACATAAGCTGCACTGAATATCTTTAATTGTTTAATAACAATGTACAAAATCTGTTACTGGGTTATACGTTGCAAAAAAGTTAATGGATCAAAATCATGCCTTTTTTTTTTGGGGGGGGGGGGTGCCCTTTATGAATCCCTGAGGCTTCTAGCTACTCCTCTGCATTTTAGTACTAAATTCAGGGATTTTTTTCCATCATCTCTTCATCTTCACCTGTAAAGGTTTCACATGCACTTTTAAAAGCTAACAATTGAAACGGGTTTAGTAGTAACTGGCAGATTTAAAGTTAATTTTTGGTTGCTGTAGAAAATACTTAAAACCACACTTAATAGCCTTTTGTCCTTATGCAGGTACTAATATTTTTCAAATATTTCCTGTGCAGCAACACTCCTTTGGTATTTCACTGGCCAGCTACTAGTTACTTTTTAACTGTTTTTTCTCATTCTTACTTAAAGGGTTTTTAGCATTTTTGCTATCGCTCAATTTAAACAGAAATAAAGCCTTGTTTTTTATTTACCTATCAAAACTCTCTCTCTCTCTCTCTCTCTCTCTCTCTCTCTCTCTCTCTCTCTCTCTCTCTCTCT
Organism: Bombina bombina; assembly: GCF_027579735.1. NCBI lineage: Eukaryota > Metazoa > Chordata > Amphibia > Anura > Bombinatoridae > Bombina > Bombina bombina. Next base: position 172,742,644 of record NC_069501.1, read on the forward strand.
CTCTCTCTCTCTCTCTCTCTCTCTCTCTCTCTCTCTCTCTCTCTCTCTCTCTCTCTCTCTCTCTCTCTCTATATATATATATATATATATATATATATATATATATATATATATATATATATGTACTGTATATATTTAGTAGACAACCCAAGGTATTGATCTAGGCCCAATTTGGTACATTTCTTTCCACTGTTTCACCGCCAAATGCAATCATATTAAAACATTTTTTCACTTTTACACAAACTTTGGGTTTCTCACTGAAATTATTTACACACAACTACTGCAGTCATAAAACAAATGGTTGTAAAAGGTTGTCGCTGGATCTTAAAATAAAAAAAAAAAAAAAAACAACAACTATGAACTGAGTACTGGCAGTAAATACATTTTATTTGTATATTGTTCTGCAGTGTAGGATCCCCCCTTGCCCTCCTACCTCCCTGATCCCTCCCAAACAGCTCACTACCCCTCCCTCTCCTAATGGTGTCCACCATCTTGTACTGAGAAACAGTTTACAGTTTTGAGGTTTTTTTTAAGTTATAATTATTATTTATTTCATTTAATATTTTAAGTAGTGTAGGGATCCCAGACTATCATTTTGTAGAAACCCCCCCCCCCACCACCACCACCAGATTAAGATTTTTTCTGTAGCGCAGTGTCCCCTCCCTCTCCCTTCTAAACTATTTTTTTATGCAGGTAGGGTAATGCCCCTCCCTCCGATTCACTCCCACCTTTACTGCTGTGCTGTCCACCAGCCTACCTCCATCCATCCCAAACCTCCCATCGACACAGACGGAAAATCATTACAGTCAGTGACACAGACAGTGTCACTGTCTTTAACGATCAGACATCGACCTTCATATGGAACTGGAGCACTGATCGTGCTCTGGTTCCATATGCAGACAGATGCCTTCAGCTCAGGGACAGCAGCTCTTGGCTGTAATTTTACAGCCGAGGCTGCTGTAGTATCCTGAAGCTTGCATGTATAAATACATTATGTGGTAAGATTGGCTTTGTACCGCATGACCTATGTATACATCTTTTTGGGATAAAGGGTTAATATATGTAATTGATTCGGGGAGTAGGCATCTTTTTCACTGTAAAATTTGCAACAACTTGAAGCTCTATGTTTTAATCAAGCAAAGGGGTTAAGCACATAGTAGAATAACCCCTCAGTACCCACATAAAACTGTTAGCCCTGACTGGAAACTGCCGCTGGTCCAATAAGCAGCACTAATCACACAAATGAATTGTGTGACTAGCGCTTTTGATTGGAACATCAGCATTTTCCCCAAGGGACCAGTAGTTTTTGAGAGTATGTACTGCAAAAAAATAAAAAAATAAAATATGTTTCTGTTTAAAACCAAAAAGAATGATTTCTTTAATTAGCTAGTAGACGTGTCCCTCTACAACAGAAGAGCAGAAGTGTTGTCCTTATGAATGTAATATGTAATGTTTACCATTGGTAGCCTTTGTTAAAACATAGATTCCTTACGTGACACCATTGCTAGTTAGGTATTTTAAAAGAACATAACAATAGTACTAATTAAATATGATTTAATGGAATTATTTTTACTTTTATAAGTTATATTCTCTATATAAATCTATATACATTTTTACTTACATTTTCAGTTATATGCCTTTTTTTAAGGATGTCTACATATGTAATTAACTTTTTTTCATTTCCCTGATATAACTTTTTTTTATTACAAAATCTCTTTAAAGCTAATTTAAAAAAATACTAATACTAAAGACATTTTATACTTACATGACTGCCTTTCAAAAGATGCAGCAGTCGTATCTTCTCCTCCTGGGAACTCAGCATTTCCTCCCAACCACTATAAACTATACGTCGGCCTTATGGTTGATGTGCATGCTCTTCTTACATTTGCAGATTCTCTTTCACCACCCATCAACCCACTCTTGCACATGCCTTCCTGATTTCCCCCAATAGCCTACTTCTAATGTTGTTGGCCAAGTCACAAATCTCCAATTGCGGGGCTCTCTGCACATACTCCTCTATCAGAATCAATTTCTCAGTTTCACCCTAATCCTGAGCATCTGATGATTCTCAGAAAACATTTTCCCTACTGCCTGTGATGAGAGGACAGCCCTCTCTCCCTGATCTGTCCTTAAGACCTAAGTCCCAGCCCCTCTCCCACCATCTACAGACCCTATTCTAGATTTTCCTATCTAATGATGAGACATTCTAACTCTCTCCTCCCTTTCCTCTGGTCTAACACCTCTAGGTAGCCTAAAGCAACCCCCATCCCTTAATCTATCCATCCCCCTTTCTACCTCCCTAGCTACCTCACAACCTAACCTTAACTGACCGCCCCATATATCACTGCTAGCACCTAAATCTACCCCTCTCTCCACTCATACCTCTAAAGCTATCACTCCCATTAGCCATTAATAGACACAAAACAATCTTTAAAATTAAAAAAATATGTCACAGATAGTTTTTAAGGAAAAGACAAAAAAAAAATACAGAAAAAAATATTATAAAAACACAAAACACTTAGGCCCCAATGTTTAAAACATCGACAGACCATTGGGAAACTGCTTTGATGGTGATATCGGCATCACAGTCCAACGGTCTGTTGAAATATTCAAAGAAAAGGGGCGTGTCTGAGCAATCCCGATAAGCTGCATTTTTTCTCCCATAGAAGTCATGGGAGCATGACTTTACTTCCCAGATTGCCACTCGTCAGTATTTTGCTGCAGAGGGGGGGTCCTATTCGACGTCTACCTACAACATTATTTTTCATGTAGACACACATTAAATATTGTCATGTACAATGTTGATTATTTAAAGTATTGAAGATATCTTAAAAGGGATTTAATAGTTTCTTGCTATTATTTCAAATAAAAATATATATTTGAAAATATATGTTTATGTTTCAAATAATATTAAACAACCATTAAATCCCTTTTAAGATATCTACAATACTTTAAACAATATGCATTGTACATAACTATGCATATCATTTAAACTTTGACCCCTAATCTGCCATAACTTAAAGCTAACTGTAGAAGCTGAGGCCCTACACATAAATATTCAATATTTAAAATGATGCATTGATATGTAGAATGCATAATGTTTAAATATTTGCATATACATTAAAATGTAATTAATGTTGCTTGTTGTGTATATTATTTCTAATTAAAGACAGTATAATTAATATTATAGGTATACATAACTGCATGCCTGTTATGTAAAAATATAATTAAAGATACTGACTACTAAAATATAAATATATTATTAACATATATGTTATCACTAATAAACACAAGCTTACATTTTAATGCATATACAATACTTAAACCATTATGCAATACACATCCATAACTGTTTAAATATTGCCTTACATTATATCTACAATTTACAAAATAAAAGGCATGGTCATGTATAAGTCATATTATTATTTTAAGTATTGAATATATAAATTAAAATGTAGATATTCTGGCTTGATGCATTTATTTATGTAAATATGTATATTTTTTAATAGATATTTATGTTATAAAAGACAGTTGCATTACAATCACTGTATATTATTGCATAACTGCATGCCTGATATGTAATAAAACAATTGTAATACTAATGCCTTTTGAAACATGAATATCATTTTTAAAAAATATATTTATCTTTAAAATAAAATAAAAAATGAATACATATTTTCTTATATACAATAGTTAAAAGACTATACATGATACATTAGAATGCATAATTTGTTAAAAATTGTAGATAAATGCAGTATTAACCCCTAAGCTGCCCTAACCTAATCACCTAATTAACCCCCATACAGGTATAGGGGATGGGTAGTTCATTAAGGCCTAATAAATGGTAACCATCAATAATCACCTAATCACCCATGGGGGTGACCTAATAAATACTAACTAAAATAATCACCTAATAAACCCACATAAAGGTACTAGAACTAGAGTTTACTATACACGCCATTGGGCGGCGATGCTGATCATATTGGTGATATGTATGTATATTTATAAATGATCCCTGGAATATTACTGCCATCTGCCTAATCGCCACTCCTAATAGCCCTAAACCGAAGTACCCCATGATCGCACACTAACACTAAACTAAAACATCTAAAACGCCACATACCCACCCCAAGTATCAATCTATAAACCTCTGCACCACAATGAAACCACCACAATTTCTAACTATTAACCCCCTATGCCACCATCAACCAAGCGCAAGTTCTAACTATTAACCCTCTATGCCGCTATTAACCCACCACAAATTCTAACTATTAATCTCCTATGCCACCATCAACCCCCCCCAAGTTCTAACTATTAACCCCTATGCTGCCACCAACCCACCACAAGTCTTAAGCTATTACCCCTAAACTGCTAAATGCCCACCGCAATACACTAATTATAAACCCCCTAAATCACAAAACCAAAAATCTAAGTTAAAAAAATCTAATTTTAAAAATCTAAGTAAAAAAAAAATGTAAGTTTACAAAAGGAGAGTTAAAAAAATCGAACCTTAAGAATCTAACGCCTAGATTTAGAGTTCTGCGTTAGGGTTAAAAAGCAGCTACTTTTTACCACCCGCTGGTATTTAGAGTCAGTCAGGAAAGGGTCTAACACTCACTTCCAAGCCACGACTTTTCCATACCGCAGATCCCCTTACGCCAATTGCGTATCCTATCTTTTCAATGGGATCTTCCTAACGCCGGTATTTAGAGTCTTGGCTGAAGTGAGCGGTAGAGCCTCTACCGACAAGACTCCATCCGCAGGAAAAAGTCAGTAGTTAAAGGGACATAATACTTATATGCTAAATCACTTGAAACTGATGCAGTATAACTGTAAAAAGCTGACAGGAAAATATCACCTGAGCATCTCTATATAAAAAAGGAAGATATTTTACCTCACAATCTTCTCAGCTCAGCAGAGTAAGTTCTGTGTAAAAAGTTATACTTCAACTGCTCCCAGCTGCAGGTAAAAATAAAAAAAAAATGAAGAAATGAACAGCAGCCAATCAGAATCAGCAGTGCTGAGGTCATAAACTCTTACTGTGATCTCATGAGATTTTACTTAACTCTCATAAGATTTCATAGTAAGCTGAATAGGGAAATAATATGAGAGTTTACGAGGCTCATCCTTTCAGCTGTCCCAGGACAGAAATGCTGCTTAGAAATCCTTTACATTGGGAGGTGGCTACTGAGTAACTTTTGAGGTAAAATATCTTTCTTTTTTACATAGAGATGTTCAGGAGATATTTTCTAGTCAGCTTTTTACAGCTATGCTGCATCACTTTCAAGTGTTTAAACATTTGGGTATTTTGGCCCTTTAAGAGTTTTCTGGGCTAACGCCGGTTTATAAAGCTCTTAACTAATTGAGATTGAGCTCGCATTCTATTGGCTGATCGGAACAGCCAATAGAATGCGAGCTCTATCTGATTGGCTGATTGGATCAGCCAATCCGATTGAACTTGAATCTGATTGGTTGATTCAATCAGCCAATCAGATTTTTCCTACCTTAATTCCGATTGGCTGATAGAATCCTATCAGCCAATCGGAATTCGAGGGACGCCATCTTGGATGACGTCATTTAAAGGAACCTTCATTTGTCTTCTAGTCGTTGGGATGGAGGATGTTCTGCGCCGGAGGTCTTGAAGATGGAGCTGCTCCTCGTCAGATGGATGAAGATAGAAGTTGCCGCTTGGATGATGTCTACCAGTCTGGATGTCCTCTTCTGCCCGGATAGGATAAAGACTTCTGCTGCTCCGGATGTCTTCTTTTGGTCCATCGGTGCCCAGTTGGGTGAAGACGACTCAAGGTAGGGAGATCTTCAGGGGGGTAGTGTTAGGTTTATTTAAGGGGGGTTAGGGTTAGAGTAGGGGTATGTGGGTGGTGGGTTGTAATGTTGGGGGGTGGTATTGTGTTTTTTTACAGGCAAAAGAGCTGATTTCTTTGCGGCATGCCCCGCAAAAAGCCCTTTTAAGGGCTGGTAAGGTAATAGAGCTGTTAACTTTTTTAATTTAGATTAGGGTAGGGAATTTTTTTATTTTGGGGGGCTTTGTTATTTTATTAGGGGGCTTAGAGTAGGTGTAATTAGCTTAAAATTCTTGTAATAATTTTTTATTTTTTGTAATTTAGTGTTTGTTTTTTTTTGTAATTTAGTTTAGTTTATTTAATTGTAGGTACTTGTAGTTCATTTATTTAATTTATTTATTGATAATGTAGGTTTAATTGTAACTTAGGTTAGGATTTATTTTACAGGTCATTTTGTAATTATTTTAACTAGGTAGCTATTAAATAGTAAATAACTATTTAATAGCTATTGTACCTAGTTAAAATAAATACAAAGTTGCCTGTAAAATCAATATAAATCCTAAAATAGCTACAATATAATTATTCGTTATATTGTAGCTATATTAGGGTTTATTTTACAGGTAAGTATTTAGTTTTAAATAGGAATACTTTAGTTAATAAAATTTAATTGATTTAGTTAGATTAAAATTATATTTAATTTAGGGGGGGTTAGGGTTAGACTTAGCTTCAGGGGTTAATACATTTATTAGAGTAGCGGCGAGGTACGGTCGGCAGATTAGGGGTTAATACTTGAAGTTAGGTGTCGCCGATGTTAGGGAGGGCAGATTAGGGGTTAATACTATTTATTATAGGGTTTTTGAGGCGGGAGTGAGGCAGTTTAGGGGTTAATACATTTATTAGAGTAGCGGCGAGGTCCGGTCGGCAGATTAGGGGTTAATAAGTGTAGGTAGGTAGCGGCGACGTTGGGGGGGGGCAGATTAGGGGTAAATAAATATAATATAGGTGTCGGCGATGTTAGGGGCAGCAGATTAGGGGTACATAGGTATAATGTAGGTTGCGGTGGTGTACGGAGTGGCAGATTAGGGGTTAATTGTGTAATGCAGGTGTCAGCGATAGCGGGGGCGGCAGATTAGGGGTTAATAAGTATAAGGTTAGGGGTGTTTAGACTCGGGGTTCATGTTAGGGTGTTAGGTGCAGACTTAGAAACTGTTTCCCCATAGGAAACAATGGGGCTGCGTTAGGAGCTTAACGCTGCTTTTTTGCAGGTGTTTTTTCAGCCCAAACTGCCCCATTGTTTCCTATGGGGGAATCGTGCACAAGCACGTTTTTCCAGCTAGCCGCTACCGTAAGCAACGCTGGTATTGAGAGTTGAAGTGGCGGTAAATATGCCTCTACGCTCTCTTTTTGGAGCCTAACGCAGCCCTTCAGAGAACTCTCAATACCAGCGTTGTTTAAAAGGTGCGGGGGGGAAAAAAGGAGCTTTAGCTACGCGGGTCGTTACCGACAAAACTCTAAATCTAGCCGTAAGATTAAAAATGTAAAAACCTCAAACAAAATCTAACCCTATTCTAACACCTAACCCCCCTCTAAACTAACCCCCCTCTATACTAAACCCACTAAAGTTAAAAAAATAACAAAAATTTAACTCTTAAATAATTTACCATAGCCCTTAAAGGAGCCTTTTGTAGGCCTCCCCCCTCTCCCTAAAAGTGGCAGTCATCTATCGCCCTCCTGGACCGACCTCCCAATTCCTTGACAACTTTGCCGCCTGGCTTCCTCAATTTCTCTCTACAAATATACCAACCCTAATTCTTGGGGACTTCAACATTCCCATTGACAACCCATCTGACCCTGCTGCCTCTAAACTTCTTTCACTCACATCCTCCTTCGGTCTCTCACAATCCACCCAATTCCCTACTCACCGTGATGGACACTCCATCGACCTGGTATTTTCCTACCTCTGCTCTATATCGTACCTCACCAGTTGCCCTTTTCCCATTTCAGACCATCACTTGGGCACCTATAATATTAATGCAAAAGTTAAACCCACTTCTCCATCCCACCCCCGCACCTGTAGAAATTTACATACTGTGGATCCACTCCAATTTTCAAAAATCATTCATCTCCTCCCTCACACTTCCACTATAACCTGCTCTGATCTCGCTATAGCCCACTATATCAAAACTCTCTCCTCCACTTGCCCCTTCCCGAATGTGCAAAAGATCACACCGTCAGTTACAGCCCTGGCACTCTCAGCAAACACGCTATTTGCAAAAATGCTCCCGTACTGTCCGGAGGAAAACTCACTCTGAACCTGATTTCATACACTATAAGTTTATTCTTTGTTCGTACACTTCTGCCCTTCACTTAGCCAAGCAAACCTACTTCTCTTCTCTCATATATACTCTTTCCTCAAACCCTAAACGACTTCTCTCCACCTTTAACTCTCTCCTCTACCCACCTGCTCCACCCCCTCATGTCTTAAGTGCTCAAGACCTGGCAGACTACTTTTTAAACAAAACACGTACTATCCGAAGCAACATTCCAACACCAAACTGTATTATTCTGACAACAGGCACCGTTACTCCCTCTGCATCTTCCATCCAGCCACTGAGAATGAAGTTTCTTACTATCTTCCTCACGCCTCACTACCTGCCCACTCGATCCTATACCTTCCCATCTAATACCCTCCCTGTCTTCCTCACTCCTGCTCTTACTCACATCTTCAACCTATATCTCTCTACCAGCTCATTCCCATCTTCTTTCAAACATGCAAAAGTCACTCCCATACTCAAAAAACTGTCCCTTGACCCTCGCCCCATATCACTGCTTCCACTATTATCAAAACTCCTTGAAAAACTAGTTTACAATCTAACCCACTTCCTATCACCCAACTCCTTGCTTGACCCCCTGCAATCTGGATTCTTCCCCAAACACTCAATTGAGGCTGCCCTTACCAAGGTTACTAACGATCTTCTCTCTGCTAAAAGCAGTGACCACTCCTATCTTTCTCATAGTTTTTTTTCTGTGTCATTTGCCGATGACTCCTCCTCTCCAATTCCTCTGTCTGTTGGAGTACCTCAAGGATATTTGCTGGGTCCTCTACTCTTCTCCATTTATACTTCTTCACTGGGTAAACTTATCAACAGTTATGGCTTCAAATATCACCTCTATGCTGATGACACCCAGATCTACCTCTCCACCCCTGCTCTCTCTCTGTCCTTTCTCATGTCAGCAACTGCTTATCTGGTATTTCTTCCTGGATGGCCTCTCATCACCTAAAGATTAACATGTCCAAGACTGAGCTCCTTCTAATCCCCCCTCAAGCTCTACGCTGACTTCTGACTTCTCCATCCCTGTCGACGGCATCACCATTTCCCCATCGCCCCAAGTCCGCTGCCTCAGAATTACACTTGACTCAAATCTATCCTTCATCCCTCACATCCAATCGCTTTCTACATCCTGCCTCAACCACCTACCTGCTGCACCTCTCTGCGAGGCCCTTCATTGGCTCCCCATTCACAGCAGAATTAAATTCAAATTTCTCACTTACCTTCTGGAACACTCTCCCCCGTGCTTTCCGGCTTTGCCCTAATCTTTTTTCCTTTAACTGATCCCTGAAGACTTTTTTTGTTCAGAGGAGCCTACCACTCAACTCAATAATAAATTAATTTCACTTACCTAACAACATTTCCCTCATCTCTGTATTAACATATGTCTCAATCTTGCAGTCCTCACCTCCTGTTTCTCAACCTCCTACCCTTCTAGATTATAAATTCCCACGGGAATAGGGCCCTCAATTCCTCCTGTATGTGTTTGTACATTTTTCCTGTCTCTTACAAGTTTTATATCATTGTTTTATTTAAATGAATTGTACCCATGGATAGTGCTGCGGAATATGTTGGTGCTTCATCAATAAAGTATAATAATAATAAAGCGATCAAAGCTCTTTTGCCAAAAAAAGTTACAAAACTCCAACTTACATTAAAGAACCCCCCCCAAAAAAAAAAAAAAAAAAAAACTTAAAAACCTAGCCTAGAAAATAACAAATACATTTATTTCTATTGGCTGATTCAAATCAGCCAATAGGGATTGACTGATTTGAAATCAGCCAATCAGAAGTAAGGGGTACCCCTATATATTGGGGTTCCGCGCTTATGGATTTTAGTATGTGGCAGAGAGCGCATGAAGAGAAATGCATCCCTGAAGAGTGCCAAAGAAAAGAAGCTGCGGAGCGAAAAAGGGCTATCGGCACCTGGAGCCTGGATGAAGATGGGCCCACAACGAGTCAACAGGAGCCGGAGTCCTCATCAACTGTGAGTCCCAATTGTGGGGTTAGATATGGGTTTTTTTGGTGTCTTATTTATTTTTTATGAAAGGCTGTTATTTTTAATTTTATTATTTAGGCTAGGTTTTTTAGTTTAGTTTTTATCTTTTATTTTGGGGAGTGGGGGTTCCTTTAATGTAAGTGGGGGTTTTGTAACCTTTTTTTGGGCAAAAGAGCTCTGATAGATTTAGGGCAATGCCCTACAAAAGGCCCTTTAAGGGCTATTGTAATTTATTTTAAAGTAAGGGTTTAGAGTTTTTTTTATTTTTGGGGGTTATTTTATGTGGCATGTAGTTTTTTTTCTTTTGGATAATGTATTTTTATGTAACTTAGATTTTTTTTTTTTTTTGTAACTTAGTGTGGTTAGTTTAGAGGGGGGTTATTTTAGAGGGTGGTTAGTTTAGAGGTAGATTTAGTTGTTAGTGTAGTTTTAGTTTGCATTGGGAGGTGGCATTTTAGTCTTTAATCTCCTTACCATCCCCCATACCTTTATGGAGGTAATTATATTTATTTAGGAATGTGAAGGCTATAATCTCCTAACCAGCCCCCCTCCCCCCATACCTGTACGGGGTTGATTGGGTGATTATATTTATTTAGAAATGTGTAGGCTTTAATCTCCTAATTACCCCTCATACCTGTATAAGGGTTGATTGGGTGATTACATTTATTTATGAATGTGTAGGCTTTAATCTCCTAACCACCCCTTATACCTGTATGGGGGTTGATTGGGTGGTTATATTTATTTAGGAATGCATAGGCTTTAATCCCCTAACCACCCCCCATACTTATAGGGAAGTTGATTAGGTGATTAATGATGGTTAACATTTATTAGGCCTTAATTACATAACCACCTCTCATACCTGTAGGGGGGGTTGATAAGGTGATTAGGTTAGGGCAGCTTAGGGGTTAAGATCTACAATTTTTAAAATATTATGCATTCTTATGTATGATGCATATTCTTTTAAATATTGTATATAAATGAATATGTATTTATTTTCTCTTGTCATGTTTATTATTTTAAATTTAAATATGTATTTTAAATTGATATTCATGTTACAAAAGACATTAATATTACAATTGTTTTATTGCATAACATACATGCAGTTATGTGATACTATAATTATTATGCAACTGTCTTTTATAACTTAAATATCTATTTTAAAAATATATTTTATTTACAATAATAAATGCATCAAGCAAGAATATCTACATTTTAATTAATATATCCAATATTCATTATACATGACCATACATTTTATTTAAAGATTGTAGATATAATGTGGTCAGGCCTTGCATTGATATTCAATATTTAAACAGTCATGCATTTATATTGCATAATAGTTTAACTATTGCATATACATTAAAATGTGCTAATGTTTTCTAATGATAACATAGATATATATGTTAATATATATTTATAGAAGATGTGTATGCACTAGAATCAATGTCATTAGTTATTTTCATATATTTTGACCTCTGTCGGAACAAATAATATTCCTTGTTCAATTCCATATAAATCCATCAAAAGAAATTAACAAGAACTTAGTTGTCTCTGAAAACAGTTTCCATGCTGCAAGCCGCTTCCATGTCTACAAAACTGCTGCTGTAATGATTTCCGGATCAAGGGGTCAGAGGGTCATAAGCTCCATAACTAGATATGGAGAGACTTGTGGAATTTACAGTCCAAAAACAACTGCAACCAAACAAAACAAATTCAGATTGGCTCCTCCAAATTGAAAGCAAAGTTTATTAAGTTTATCTTAAAGTTTACAACAGCAAAACTAACAGCCACAAGTGCATCATAAAACCAGTAAGAGGCACGGCACTCAATAAACAACTGACGTGTTTCGGCAGTATCCGTACTCATAAAGTACGGATACTACCGAAATGCGTCAAGTGAAAGGAGTGCCGTGCCTCTTACTGGTTTTATGGTGCGCTTGTGGCCATTAGTTTTGCTTCTGTACACTTTTAGATACACTTAATAAACGTTGCTTTTAATTTGGAGGAGCTGGTCTGGATTTGTTTTAAATAGTGTCACAGAGATGCACTAAAATGCCTGAGGACCGGTAAAACCTTCTTGGCTTATCCAGGCTCCTGGACCACTGGCAGTCCGAGGCTCAATTCCAATCCAACACTGAGTTCCAGAAGCCTGGATAGGCCAAGCAGGTTTTTCTGGTCCTCTGGCATTCAGCCGCTGCAAGCAGTCTGGCACTCAATTCCGGTCCGGCACTGAGTTTCATAAGCACGGATAGGCAGAGCATTATTTCTCCACAGCAGTATTTGAAGTGCAAACTAAAATCACCTGCTAGCCAATCTCCTTTATCTCTACGATGGTTGTTATAATTTTATAAAACTTGGTGCAGCAGTTTTTGTAGTAGATTTGATTAATAATGTCCTAATTTAAAAAATGCACACACACACACATATATATATATATATATATATATATATATATATATATATATATATATATATATAATAAAAATACTGTCATGGTATTGGTGGGTTCATGTATATTTAGGTCAGCAAACTCGTGGAAAATGGTTCTCTAATCATTGCTACTTTATTGTTCCTATTACATATCTTAACCCCTTAGTGACCAGAGCACTTTTCCATTTTCTGTCCGTTTGGGACCAAGGCTATTTTTACATTTTTGCGGTGTTTGTGTTTAGCTGTAATTTTCTTCTTACTCATTTACTGTACCCACACATATTATATACCGTTTTTCTCGCCATTAAATGGACTTTCTAAAGATACCATTATTTTCATCATATCTTATAATTTACTATAAAAAAAATGATAAAATATGAGGAAAAATGGAAAAAAACACACTTTTTCTAACTTTGACCCCCAAAATCTGTTACATATCTAAAACCACCAAAAAACACCCATGCTAAATAGTTTCTAAATTTTGTCCTGAGTTTAGAAATACCCAATGTTTACATGTTCTTTGCTTTTTTTGCAAGTTATAGGGCCATAAATACAAGTAGCACTTTGCTATTTCCAAACCATTTTTTTCCAAAATTAGCGCTAGTTACATTAGAACACTGATATCTTTCAGGAATCCCTGAATATCCCTTGACATGTATATATTTTTTTTTAGTAGACATCCCAAAGTATTGATCTAGGCCAATTTTGGTATATTTCATACCACCATTTCACCGCCAAATGCGATCAAATACAAAAAATTGTTCACTTTTTCACAAATTTTTTCACAAACTTTAGGTTTCTCACTGAAATCATTTACAAACAGCTTGTGCAATTATGGCATAAATGGTTGTAAATTCTTCTCTGGGATCCCCTTTGTTCAGAAATAGCACACATATATGGCTTTGGCGTTGCTTTTTGGTAATTAGAAGGCCGCTAAATGCCACTGCGCACCACAAGTGTATCATGCCCAGCAGTTAAGGGTTTAATTAGGGAGCTTTTAGGGAGCTTGTAGGGTTAATTTTAGCTTTAGTGTAGTGTAGTAGACAACCCCAAGTATTGATCTAGGCACATTTTGGTATATTTCATGCCACCATTTCACCGCCAAATGCGATCAAATTAAAAAAAACGTAAAATTTTTCACAATTTTTGGTTTCTCACTGAAATCATTTACAAACAGCTTGTGCAATTATGGCACAAATGGTTGTAAATGCTTGTCTGGGATCCCCTTTGTTCAGAAATAGCAGACATATATGACTTTGGCGTTGCTTTCTGGTAATTAGAAGGCCACTAAATCCTGTTGCGCCTCACACGTGTATTATGGCTAGCAGTGAAAGGGTTAATTAGGGAGTTTGTAGTGAGTTTGCAGGGTTAATTTTAGCTTTAGTGTAGAGATCAGCCTCCCATCTGACACATCCCACCCCCTGATCCCTCCCAAACAGCTCCCTTCCCTCCCCCACCCCACAATTGTCCCCGCCATCTTAAGTACTGGCAGAAAGTCTGCCAGTACTAAAATAAAAGGGTTTTTAAAAAAAAATGAATTTTTTTTTTAGCATATTTACATATGCTACTGTGTAGGATCCCCCCCTTAGCCCCCAACCTCCCTGATCCCCCCTAAAACCGCTCTCTAACCCTCCCCTCTGCCTTATTGGGGGCCATCTTGGGTACTGGCAGCTGTCTGCCAGTACCCAGTTTACAATAAAAAGTGCTTTTTTTTTTGTTTTTTTTTGTTTTTTCTGTAGTGTAGCTTCACCCCCCCCCCACCCCCCACAGACAAACCCCCACCACCTTGCTGATTGTTTTAATTTTCATTTATTATATATTTTTTATTTCCCCATTTTCTGCAGTGTAGCGGTTCCCACCCGCTCCCTCCCCGTGCACGCGCCCGCCCCCACCCTCCCGTGCACGCGCGCGCCCGTGCGCGCCCCCAGCCACCCCCGCCCACGATCCCGCCCCCCTTCACATCCACAGGGCCATCGATGGCCGCCACCCGCCTCCCGGTCCGGCTCCCACCCACCAACACATGGAGCAACCGATCTCCGGTGCAGAGAGGGCCACAGAGTGGCTCTCTCTGCACCGGATGACTTAAAACGGTTATTGCAGGATGCCTCCATATCGAGGCATCACTGCAATAACCGGAAAGCAGCTGGAAGCGAGCAGGATCGCTTCCAGCTGCTTTCCACACTGAGGACGTGCAGGGTACGTGCTCAGGCATTAACTGCCTTTTTTCTGAGGACGTACCCTGCACGTCCTCAGTCGTTAAGGGGTTAAACTAATTTACATATTAATTTGTTGATTTTGTTACTGCTAATCTGAATAGCATTGCTCTCAAATATATAAAAAAAATAGCAAGAATGTGCTCCCATTCATAGTTTTCACAGACTGATATAACTGATTAATACTTTAGTACTTTAAATAGTTGTAAAATATTTCACTGTAAATGTGGGAGCTTTTGAAAAGTATTTTATTATGTCTGTACTTTTTTGAGCATTTTAATCTTCAGAGTGCAATCCCCTGCTATTTATACTGCAGTAATTCCTTTGCAGTTAAGTCACTGCAAGAAATAAGAACTTGCTTGTAGTATGATACCATATTTGGAAAAGCCATTTGCAATGCAGGGAGTTATAGTAAAAGAGTGAAATATAAAGGCCAGCTAGTTTGGCTGTTGAGGGATTTAACAAATTGACAGGATTTTTAAGAATAAAAATGCTTCAATCCTGTTTTTATTTAACTGCAATTTAATGTGCTTTTCAAGGAACAGGTAAAATGTATTTCTGCTGGTACAAGACTTAGCATATTAAAGATTTGATGGGAATGATGCTGTAGACTATCGGTAATATGATATAAATTATCAAAATAATTGAGATGAAAGCCTGATTAGTTTGCACAGCTGGATGCTATGTATTTTATAAGCTAAATCCTTTAGAAAAACAAATCAACCCTATACAACATTCACCGTTAAGATATTGTAAATAAATATTTTTATAAAGGATTGGGTTATACCTTTTTGCCTATAGATGGCTTGGCTCATAAAAAAATAGTAAAAGTGCTATACCTGCAATTACTTGCTTATTGCTTGGTAAGGACACCCTACTAATTATTTCATGTTATTGTTGTTATTATAATTTTTTTGCCAAATGACTTGAGCATTTTAATAAATATCCTGTGTTTAAAAAGGATTATATATATAGCAACAATTTATCCCAGATTTAGAATAAAACAGATAAATATATTTATTTTTTACGTTTTATCTTTCCAAGAGCTAAAAGGGGTTTATCATGGGTGTTTCTGTGTGTAAAGTTTACCACTCGTTTTAAAAGTTAAAAGTAAATGCAATCACCTGAGCGCAATTGTGATTAGAATGATTTCTGCACCCTCAGAGCTCTGGTCAACTGTTTTATGAAACAAAAAAGTGTCACAAAACATAGTGTCACAAAACATAAAAAATACATTAGAAAGTATGTATTTTTAAAAACAATATTGCACAAAAAGTTATAAGGGCACAAATATATGAGGTTTTGGGGTTTTGAAAAAAAAAAAGGCAGGAAAAGGGCTTTAACATACAGGTACATACATAAATATTTCTAAATATGTATATATATATATATATATATATATATATATATATATATATATATATATATATTGTATATATAAGTGCATTGGATCTCTTTGCAGGTAAGTAGATGAAAACATAAAAAAATCATATTTATTCAATATTCATATTTAATAAAGTGTTATATTCTGTATTCACTGTAAATATTTCACATTCCAATGTTCTTTATAGAAATACTAAAGGTAACTTTTATGAATTTCACTGTAAACATTTGAGTGTTAACTCTTATAAACCTTAATGGGATATTGTACTATAAAAGCTTCTCCTTTTTAATGTGTTCACGATTCATTCATTACAAGTGGTGCACTAAAGTTGACAATGATTTATTTTACCTGTTGTAATCTATCCTATTATTTTAAAATAATTTAACTTATTCCAAGTGGTGCGCTAAAGTTAGCACCGGCTGCAATTAGTACAATATCGCGACCGTGCTAACTTGCATGCATATTACAAGTTGAAAGTAAATGGGTATGCTTGAGCGCAAACAAAATTTGAAGTAAAAACCTAGCGTAAAAGGTAAGGGTTTAAAAAAAATGTTGTACTGAGCGCAGCATAAATACATTACAATAAAGTGTTACACTAATATATACACTATCTGATAACATGTATTCATATACATATTAAATATATATATGCGTTAAAAGGTATATGGTATATAACAAGGTATTTAACTGAAAGGGCTACACTGTAGATTGATAGATGATAGATAGATAGATAATTATAGAAATGTTTAAATATCTGTATGGATGTATATATAAGTGTATATATGTAAATGTATGTGTTTATATATCTATATATGTATATACATACATATAAAAACATGTATATAAGAGTATACACAGTACATATATACACTTATATACTCTCAAATACCTTAAAAGTTTAAAAAATAATTTTTAAGCAATTTTAATATTTAATATTGTGTTTAAATGTATTTACTCTAAATATTTAACATTCCAATGTTCTTTAATTAAAAGAAAATGTTCTCAGTATTTTGAAATATATATTTTGATAGATATCGGTATATATATATCTATACAGGCATATCTTGTTTTATTGCGCTTCACTTTATTGTGCTTTGCAGATATTGCTCTTTTTACAAATTGGAGGTTTGTGGCAACCCTGTGTTGGTGCCATTTTTCCAACATAAATACACATGAATACACATATATACACAACACCAGCAAAACAATTATGACTCACTGAAGGCTTGTATAATGGTTAGCAATTTTGTTTAGCAATAAAGTATTTTTAATTAAGGTATGTACATTGTTTTTTTAGACATAATGATATTGCAGAATTGTTAGACTACATTATAGTGTAAATGTAAATTTTATATGCACTGGAAAACCAAAAAAAAATAGTATGATTCACTTTATTGCTATATTCGCTTTATTGCCATGGTTTGAAACTGAACCCACAATATCTCCTAGGTATCCCTGTACATATTCATATATTGTAGATATATAGGTATAGATATATATTTAGAAAACAAAATTATTATCATATATATATATATATAATATATATATATATATATAATATATATATATATATATATATATATATATATATATATATATATATATATATATATATATATATAAAATATATTTAAAAATAAAAAGATTTTCTACTATGTGAAGAACATTTGAATGTGAAATATTTATAACTACCTTCGAGTTTAACTCTGGAGGTCTAATGTAATGTGGAGTTAGTGTGCGAGCAGTGTGTTAGTTTATTTTTTATTTTTTGTTCTGTGCCCTCCATTAAAGTCTATGGGAAGAAAAAAATTAATGCAGTTACGATATCCGAAGTCCTGAAGTTAGCGTGCGTCAGATTTAGCTTGCGCGCAAACAATTTTTTGACATTTCAACAGCTTCATTTCATATTTTAACTTAACATTCAATATTATAATGTTAAAATTTGCCCTATAGAAACATATGTCAAGGGTACATTCTTTGTACCATTTAAATTTAAAAACAGACAAAATCCCTTGACTTTATTTAAAACAAATTTCTGTTGAGTTTGTTGAGATTCAAGAACATTTTACTAACTCTGCTAGTATTTTGGGGCATTTATTGCTGCACATTTGAATTTGTGTGAACAACCATTTGTACACAAAAGCATCTGAAAAAATATTCTGAAAATGATTTTTTTTATAATAGTAGCTAATGTAAGTAATTACTAATCTTTTCACAATATAAGCATATTTAAATATTTTTCTGTAATTGACTATAAAACAAGAAATTATAATTCAAGATTAAAAAACCCATTTTATAATATCACATTAACACACTAACATAGAAGGTATTTTAGTACATTTGAAAATATATGCTTGTGAGAGCTGTACATAGAAAAGTCAATGGTATTTTGTACAAAGAAACATAATAACATTCTCTGTGTTTTTACATTAGTTACGTTCACTGTGTCTCTATACCCTCTGCCCTTGGTCAGTGGGTAAAAGAGTCCGACAAGGGATTTTGTAACTGTGGCACTAAGGGGAATGTAAGTTATGTAGGGCATTCGCAAATGTATGTAGTGCCACTAACTGCCATCTACAATGGATCCATTTTATAAACTGTCAAAGGAACCATTGTGCTATTAGGAAACCAGAGAAAAACTGTCAATTCCATTATTAAATTGACATTCCATACATGTTGTTTTCAAATGCAAGTTTTTAAAGAGGATAGTTTCTATTTTAATTCAAAGTAATTGTAAATGCCTTGCATCCTTGTCTTTCCTTTAAACAGACACCAACTGCTGTCAAGATGTTGGACACATGATCCCTACAAGAGGCCGTCATTCTGGCACATTGACAACTCTTTAGAGCACCTGAAAGAAGAGTTCCAAACATAACTCATATGCACTGTGACACTACAATGGATGATACAGGGACACTGACATCTCCCAGGGTATTGTCAATCAAGTAAAGGAAGGTAATAAATAGTTGAACAACTAAGTGTATTGTAATCTCTTTTAAAGAGACAGGATAACAAGTTTTTGTCTTCAGTTTCAGAATTACATGGCTTAGTTTTTTCTCTAGCTGCTGCAAGCAAGAGGGATAACATGTCTTGGTTTAAACCTATGGGGATTTGATACAAATTGGATGCTAATTCTATTGTAGTCTGCATTGTTCTTCAGTCCAATTGACCAACACATTCCAAGTACTTTAGCCTTTTTAGTAAACTTCACCACCCTCCCCACTTGTTTGTTTAAGTCAAAGTCTATTGCTGTAGATTTCAGAAGCACTGAATTGACAGGTAACCTGTCCCACAATACTTCCTGCTGGGAGGCCTCTGTGAAGATGACAAGCCTGCAGAGTAAGTGACTTTTGTCCTGAGGGCTATCTTGCTTAGTGTTTGTTAGTGATTGACAGCTGTTGGGAAGGTTGACAAGAAGATATTTTACATGTGTTAAGCATTTTCGCTATCTGTCCATTGCTTCCCACACTAGCTATTGTAATTCTAGGTACATTTAGGAATTCTGTTATTGCCAATGCAGATGCCAGACCACTGTGGAGCTTTAGTCTGGTGTCACACATTATATCAGATATAAAAAGTGCATCAGGATACTAATGCAAAATGAAATGGAAACACACTACAAGGCATGCCATGATTTGTATTAGTTGTAAATAAATCCAATGGCTTATTGGATATATTATTTTATATAACAAATGTTAAAATTTATGATTGTATAGTTGTATGGTTGTATGGATATTGGCCAAAGCTCAAGGAAATTAATATCATGAAAAATAAATAAACGAATTCCGTTTTTACAGCACAACATTGTTTTAAAGTAATAATAATAATAATAATAATAATAATAATAATAATAATTAGCGACAAATTCTTTTTTTTCCAATTTTGTTGTTTAATTAATTTTTCAGTTCAAATCATATTTTTTTATTTATAATGTATTATATTTTGTAATCAGTTTGTTATTGTCTTGATAACCTAAAAAAAATAAAGTCATAAATACACATATGTTGGTAAATAATACATTTCTCAAATTAATGTTATATGTTAATGTTATATCTCAAGGGTTTAGTTATCCCTTATTAACCCCTCTTTTAATTTACTTTCATCTTGAGCAGTCCAGGAGTGACCATTGTATATCATTTAGGGGACAGTTTTATTGTATAATTGTTGCTATTTTTGAGGGGTTAATTGTTTCATAGCTTATAAAACTATAATACCTCCTTATAGCTTGAGATAATTCTAAATTATTATGTCCAAGAGTCACTTACATAGTACTTGTGCTTACAGTAAATACGTTTGAGTATTTCAATTGTATTATGTGTTATTATGCTACATCTTAATTATTACATTTTTACATATGCGATTGTACAGAGTGGAGAATGTTTAGTATGCAACTGTATTATTTTGCTTTTAAACCACAATGAAAAAATAAAGATAAAAAAATAATAATAATTCCAGTTCTATTTATTTATTAATTATTTTATTGTTTTAAAAAAAATGCTTGCAAAGCCCTGTTTACATGGTTTGTTATAGTTGGCTAGGTTCATTAACATTCAAATAACTTTCCAGTGAGACATATTACTCTTATTATTATGTCATTATGTAGATACATCACTGAGATGTCAGTAGGTCCACCAAATATTTGTAATACTACCTCACTGGAGAGTTGCTTGTCTTAGTAAATATTTTTAGAAATTCAGTAAATATAGACAGTGATCAATATTATCCTACTGAATACTTGCTAGTTGCTCAACTTATACTTTGTCATATATTAATTTAGTCACACTGTATGTTTTGAATTCAAATACCACAATGACAATTAGTAATTCCTAATTTCAGTATTAAAATCTGTGTGTTCTAAGTTCATTTGCCCATTTTTCAAGATTACTTACAATGTGTTTTTCATTTTTTTTCAGCATGATCAACCAGCTTTCTTTCACAGATGATTTATTTATGAAAACACATTACATTGTTTCATTAATTATTAATTGTATTTTTCTTATGCAAACAAAATTGCTACATTCTACAGAACAAGGATATATATCTATCTCTCTATCATCTATCTATCTATATATATGTATATACAGTATATGTATAAAGGATAGGCTAAAACATTTGCAATTCTCAGATTACGGAAAGATCATCCAGGAATGTACACACAACCTAGTTTGATACTTGGGTAAAACATATTTGTTTATAAATTCTTCAGCTTGTTTTAATATAAAAACTGAAGCATGAGTTGGCTTCACTGATGTCTTATTTCCCCAAAACACTGTTCTAATGACATTGGAAAGTGAACTGCATTGAATTCACTTACGTTTATGTTTCCTGACATGCTTCATTTAAATTTGTCTTTTACCACAATTGTTACCATGGCTTGAAGCTGCACATAACGACATACATACAACCAGAATTGTTACATTGTGCATATAAATGTGAGGTAGTTATCATGATTAGTAAATGTGGGTGAATGACTTTATGCTGAAATCTGGATGGTAAAACAATGTTGTATATTTCATAGGTCAGACGAATAGGTAACGCTCTAATATAACATGTAAGAGAAATCAAAGATCTGATGTTTCCACCAAATACTACAGTCTCACTTGATTTCACACCTTACCTTCCTTTACATTTCATGGCTCATTAGCCCACTAATGGTGGGATTAGTAGATACTGTATTACTTAAACCCCCGTGGTGCTTTAATGCATCAGTAGACCCTCTTTTGGATGTAATGTTTGTGTGTGCTTAAATCAATGTTTTGGTTGTAATCTAAATGTTATCCTTTTTTTTAGAATGAGTTGTATTATTTGCCTATATATGAAATGAGATGCATCTGTTCAAAACAATCATAAAAACACTAACAATTCTCTTTACTCAATATTCTCAGAGAAGTTATAAAAAATATTATATCACAGTATTCTAAAATCTATTTTAATGATGCAACACTAACTTATGTTAGCATTTGTAGATGTCGCTCCTGAAAACAAAATTAATTATTTATAAATAATAAAAACATCTATTTTGTGTATTGTATAATATAGTGATAGTTTACTGTTCACAAATGTTTCACTTATTTTTTTTTTCTTTTTTGCATGCATCATATTTTAAGATATCTACCTATCTGTTCTGACTTGAAAAATGTCATGCTCCATTTTCATATAGAGGAATATAATCTACTTTTTAAATGTTTAAAAAATCCCTGAATAAATTCATATTTCTTAAGATTCAGTTATAAAGTATAATATTTCATATTTGCACTTTATAACAAACTTATGTGTAATACGTTTTGCCAAAATAAACTTTTCATTTATTAGGGTTATCGCCAGTGCACAGTGTTTAAGTTGTAAATCTGTTTTATTTTATTTTTTCTTCTAAAAACTTGTATTGTCATTTATCAGCAGGTTTGTCAAAACAAATGAATTGCCATTTCTAAGCATTTTAAGTTTCTTTACAAAAATGAAGTCATAATAGAAAAACAAAACATTATTTTTAAAGGGTCCCACCAATATGTTTTCATTTTCTACATCTAATAAATATTGTTGCAATATTTATTAAAGTGCATGTTGTTCACTTCTGTTCTATGAGATAGGCAAGACTCCTACAGCTCTATTGATAAGTAATAACATGATCCACCAGGATAAAATATTTGATGTAATTTTTAATTACAGGAACCCAACAATTTAAAAAAAAAATTTTTTTTAAATGTTTATAAATTACCCTTTTTGCACAAAAAAGGCATTTTAAAACATATTAGGAATCTTTTAAACTGTTCCTATTATGAAAATAAATATTTTATGGTTTGTTCGTTTTATAATTACAGGAACATCCAGTTTAAAATTCCTTAAATATAAATATACGTGTTAAAATGTTTTTTTGTTTTTTTTGACAGGCCAACAATCTAGGTTTTCATGATGCTACAAATAAAATAGCGGGTTTCAGCAGTTTGGAGCATTTTGAAAATCAGGGTTACAGAATTTGATTTTTGGCCTCTCTAAGGCCTAGATTTAGAGTTCGGCGGTAGCCGTGAAAACCAGCGTTAGAGGCTCCTAACGCTGGTTTTGGCCGCCCGCTGGTATTTGGAGTCAGTGATTAAAGGGTCTAACGCTCACTTTTCAGCCGCGACTTTTCCATACCGCAGATCCCCTTACGTCAATTGCGTATCCTATCTTTTCAATGGGATCTTTCTAACGCTGGTATTTAGAGTCGTTTCTGAAGTGAGCGTTAGAGCTCTAACGACAAAACTCCAGCTGCCGGAAAATAGCAGGAGTTAAGAGCTTTCTGGGCTAACGCCAGTTCATAAAGCTCTTAACTACTGTACCCTAAAGTACACTAACACCCATAAACTACCTATGTACCCCTAAACCGAGGTCCCCCCACATCGCCGCCACTCGATTTAAATTTTTTAACCCCTAATCTGCCGACCGCCACCTACGTTATACTTATGTACCCCTAATCTGCTGCCCCTAACCCCGCCGACCCCTGTATTACATTTATTAACCCCTAACCTGCCCCCCACAACGTCGCCGCCAGCTACTTACAATAATTAACCCCTAATCTTCCGACCGCAAAGCGCCGCCACCTACGTTATCCTTATGTACCCCTAATCTGCTGCCCCTAACACCGCCGACCCCTATATTATATTTATTAACCCCTAATCTACCCCCCTCAACGTCGCCGACACCTGCCTACACTTATTAACCCCTAATCTGCCAAGCGGACCTGAGCTCTACTATAATAAAGTTATTAACCCCTAATCCGCCTCACTAACCCTATCATAAATAGTATTAACCCCTAATCTGCCCTCCCTAACATCGCCGACACCTACCTTCAATTATTAACCCCTAATCTGATGACCGGAGCTCATCGCTACTATAATAAATGGATTAACCCCTAAAGCTAAGTCTAACCCTAACACTAACACCCCCATAACTTAAATATAATTTACATCTAACGAAATTAATTAACTCTTATTAAATAACTTATTCCTATTTAAAGCTAAATACTTACCTGTAAAATAAATCCTAATATAGCTACAATATAAATTATAATTATATTATAGCTATTTTAGGATTAATATTTATTTTACAGGCAACTTTGTAATTATTTTAACCATGTACAATAGCTATTAAATAGTTAAGAACTATTTAATAGTTACCTAGTTAAAATAATAACAAATTTACCTGTAAAATAAATCCTAACCTAAGATATAATTAAACCTAACACTACCCTATCAATAAATTAATTAAATAAACTACCTACAATTACCTACAATTAACCTAACACTACACTATCAATAAATTAATTAAACACAATTCCTACAAATAAATACAATTAAATAAACTAGCTAAAGTACAAAAAATAAAAAAGAACTAAGTTACAAAAAATAAAAAAATATTTACAAACATCAGAAAATTATTACAACAATTTTAAACTAATTACACCTACTCTAAGCCCCCTAATAAAATAACAAAGACCCCCAAAATAAAAAATTCCCTACCCTATTCTAAATTAAAAAAGTTAAAAGCTCTTTTACCTTACCAGCCCTGAACAGGGCCCTTTGCGGGGAATGCCCCAAGAATTTCAGCTCTTTTGCCTGTAAAAAAAACACATACAATACCCCCCCCCAACATTACAACCCACCACCCACATACCCCTAATCTAACCCAAACCCCCCTTAAATAAACCTAACACTAAGCCCCTGAAGATCTTCCTACCTTGTCTTCACCATCCAGGTATCACCGATCCGTCCTGGCTCCAACATCTTCATCCAACCCAAGCGGGGGTTGGCGATCCATCATCCGGTGGCTGAAGAGGTCCAGAAGAGGCTCCAAAGTCTTCCTCCTATCCGGCAAGAAGAGGACATCCGGACCGGCAAACATCTTCTCCAAGCGGCATCTTCGATCTTCTTGCATCCGGTGCGGAGCGGGTCCATCTTGAAGCAGGCGACGCGGATCCATCCTCTTCATCCGTTGTCTCCCGACGAATGACGGTTCCTTTAAGGGACGTCATCCAAGATGGCGTCCCTTGAATTCCGATTGGCTGATAGGATTCTTTCAGCCAATCGGAATTAAGGTAGGAATATTCTGATTGGCTGATGGAATCAGCCAATCAGAATCAAGTTCAATCCTATTGGCTGATCCAATCAGCCAATCAGATTGAGCTCGCATTCTATTGGCTGAACAGAACAGCCAATAGAATGCGAGCTCAATCTGATTGGCTGATTGGATCAGCCAATCGGATTGAACTTGATTCTGATTGGCTGATTCCATCAGCCAATCAGAATATTCCTACCTTAATTCC
This sequence comes from Bombina bombina, assembly GCF_027579735.1. Taxonomy (NCBI): domain Eukaryota; kingdom Metazoa; phylum Chordata; class Amphibia; order Anura; family Bombinatoridae; genus Bombina; species Bombina bombina. Next base: position 172,768,097 of record NC_069501.1, read on the forward strand.
GATTGGCTGATAGAATCCTATCAGCCAATCGGAATTCAAGGGACGCCATCTTGGATGACGTCCCTTAAAGGAACCGTCATTCGTCGGGAGACAACGGAAGAAGAGGATGGATCCACGTCGCCTGCTTCAAGATGGACCCGCTCCGCACCGGATGCAAGAAGATCGAAGATGCCGCTTGGAGAAGATGTTTGCCGGTTAGGTAATTGTAGGTAATTGTAGGTAGTTTATTTAATTAATTTATTGATAGGGTAGTGTTAGGTTTAATTATATCTTAGGTTAGGATTTATTTTACAGGTAAATTTGTTATTATTTTAACTAGGTAACTATTAAATAGTTCTTAACTATTTAATAGCTATTGTACCTGGTTAAAATAATTACAAAGTTGTCTGTAAAATAAATATTAATCCTAAAATAGCTATAATATAATTATAATTTATATTGTAGCTATATTAGGATTTATTTTACAGGTAAGTATTTAGCTTTAAATAGGAATAAGTTATTTAATAAGAGTTAATTAATTTCGTTAGATGTAAATTATATTTAAGTTAGGGGGGTGTTAGTGTTAGGGTTAGACTTAGCTTTAGGGGTTAATCCATTTATTATAGTAGCGATGAGCTCCGGTCGTTAGATTAGGGTTTAATAATTGAAGTTAGGTGTCGGCGATGTTAGGGAGGGCAGATTAGGGGTTAATACTATTTATGATAGGGTTAGTGAGGCGGGTTAGGGATTACTAACTTTATTATAGTAGCGGTGCGGTCCGCTCGGCAGATTAGGGGTTAATAAGTGTAGGCAAGTGTCGGCGACGTTGTGGGGGGCAGATTAGGGGTTAATAAATATAATATAGGGGTCGGCGATGTTAGGGCAGCAGATTAGGGGTACATAGGGATAAAGTAGGTTGCGGCGGTTTACGGAGCGGCAGATTAGGGGTTAAAAAAAATATGCAGGGGTCAGCGATAGCGGGAGCGGCAGATTAGGGGTTAATAAGTGTAAGGTTAGGGGTGTTTAGACTCGGGGTACATGTTAGAGTGTTAGGTGCAGACGTAGGAAGTGTTTCCCCATAGGAAACAATGGGGCTGCGTTAGGAGCTGAACGCTGCTTTTTTGCAGGTGTTAGGTTTTTTTTCAGCTCAAACAGCCCCATTGTTTCCTATGCGGATATCGTGCACGAGCACGTTTTTGAGGCTGGCCGCGTCCGTAAGCAACTCTGGTATCGAGAGTTGCATTTGCGGTAATGGAGCCTAACGCAGCATTTGTTTGAACTCTCGATACCAGAGTTAAATTTATGGTGCGGCCAGAAAAAAGCCCGCGGAGCGTTAACAGCCCTTCTACCGCCAAACTCCAAATCTAGGCCTTAGAATATAAAAATGTCAAGTGCAATTCTCAAAGCAGCCTGTTGGCCTTCCATAAAATATAAAAAAATTAGTGCATTATACATTTCTTCATTATATCCCCAGTGCGCTCTCCGACTAGCCTGTTTGGCATTTTTAGTTCACAACACATAGAAAAATTACTGCATTATACTGTTTCATAACTGTTTTAACAGCAAGCAAAGAACCCTTCTGGCTATTGGTGCTCAAAATAGTTGCATAATATGTTTAATAGCAAAAAGTATTCTGGTGAAGCATATGTACTAAGCTTTCATTGGAGAAACATGTGACAAATATCATGAGCTTATAAAGGGTTAGATTTTTAATTTAAAGGGACAAGTGTTTTTTGTTTTTTATTTGCGTATTATTTTTATATTTGCAATGTATATTTCAGAAAGCAAGGATTTGCAAAAAAGATCTGCATAGCTCTACATAGAAAATCATTTTTCAATAGCCTTTAAAGCATCCAAACTTTGAACATTGTGCTAAAATCATTGGATATGTTTTTCTAAAGGATTGTTATCAACCCCAAAGTAACATTCAGTAATAAATCATTTCAGGTTAGTTTGTTTATCTTGATTATGACCAATTGATGGCTAGCTGTAAATGAGTTTGTAAATGAGTTTGTGCACTGCTCTAAGCAATCACTGTTTAGTATGTTGCCAGGACAAGTAAAGTACAGCATACTACATTATACTTTTCTGTATTACCTCCAGTCTCTCTAGGGAGGAAGGAAGAAGTTAATTTCTTTGTTAAAGGGAACGGAGGATAAATATCTGCTGCAATGGTGTTTATTAGCAAAAATGTAATTCAATATGTTTAATTATTTATGGGTAATTTTAATTTAACAAATTTAAAATCTTTTAGTTCTTCAGAAAAGGGGCCTTTCATGATAAGGCTGGCAGCATAATACTGGTAAAGGATCAGAGCATTTAGAGGGCAATATAATCTGCTAGGGTAGACATATTGCAAATGGTTAATTATATACTATATGTAAGTGGGAATACAATAAAGGGGCAGAAAAGTATAGATATCAGACAGAAAATATTTAGGCATATAGCTCAATTTTGCTGCTTTACTGAAAAATTTAAACAAAATAAAATTGTGTAGCAGCTCTATTTAAGACTTTCATAATCTGCCCACACAGTTTTAGAGATAATGTGGAATGCTGAGGTCATCAAACACTAGCAGTTCCTTAAACTTACTAAATATGACCCAACTCCATCTCATCAGTCCTCAACAGTTATTAACCCTAAATAAAATATAGCGCCACAAAATCTCATCTTACACTGGTATCTCCATCACTATAGACACACCCTATCTTCAGGTCACTGAGCCTTCTTTATGTTACACACACACAGCTACACACATTCATGACACTTTGCATGGGATAATATTACTCACATGTTGCTTTCATTCAGAGTACACCACTGCCATCATTCTATCCTATTACTGTATTTTACCAGTGCTTTCCCTAAGCCCTTAAAAATGGGGAAGAGAAGTCAGCCATGTTTAGTTTACTCACATGTTGCTCTGTGTGTCTTGCTTTACAAGTGTATGTAATGTGCCACTGCCAGTAATTATAAGCCAGAGGCTGACTATGATAAAGCTACTGCCTTTAGAACTCATCCACAAGACTCAACTGAAACTATTTTACACCAAGCATACTAGAGACTACTTCAAAGTGATGCTGTTTTATATTATTGAAATAGCAATTCTGGTTCAACTGAGAAGAATTGACTGTAAGGGGATTTTTTTTGGGCAACTATGGGGTCTCAACAACAATAATCAGTAAAACAACTGTAATTAGACTTTCCTCTGTAGTGTATCAACTTATTCAGGGGCTCTGCACCAAACCCCAACCATCAAAGCAACCTCAGTTGTTCAGATACTTTTTCCGAGGATATTCTAAGTTTGCACTTTTGTGGTTATTTATTTTGCGCATTTGTTTTTATTATATATTTTATTTTTTATTATATAGAAATTTGGAGTGCCCCCTATTGTGTTATTATACAATTTTTATTGGTAACATATCTGCTTTAAGGTTAAATAAACAATTGACTTAATTTAATATATCAAAATGTAACCCTGGTCTTATATGATATGAGATCCAAGTTTTGTTAAAAAAAATAAAAATAGTACCTTACTTTACAATCTCACATGAATGTATAATTTAGCTGTAAGAAATGTATACATTCTGTAAATATATGACTTTCTCTATGTCTCTCTCTTTCCCTCTTTTTCTTTCTCTCTCTCTCCCTCATTCTCTCCAGCTCCACTTTAATTTAGATATGTGAACTGAGCCTTTCCTTTCTTTAATGTGGGGATAAAACATTTCTTCAGACATTTGGAAATTTGTGTAAAGAAGGGTTGATTTTGGTTGGGAGTTTACCAATGGGATATCATTTAAGAGGCTTAGACATGTGCATTAATTTTCAGAGGAATTATCTGTTTTACTATTTGTTTCCATTATTCAGCATCACATCAATTATTAATAAAGTGATATAGATTAAAGGGAGGCTTGGGATGATGATGTGGAGATATATTAGTTAACCAAGGTTAACTAGTAGAATATGATTGCTTTTATGCTCCCTTAAGTAATAGGTAGTTAAAGGGACACTGAACCCAAATTTTTTCTTTCGTGATTCAGATAGAGCATAACATTTTCAGCAACTTTCTATTTTACTCCTATTATCAATTTTTCTTTATTCTCTTTGTATCTTTATTTGAAATGCAAGAATGTAAGTTTAGATGCCGGCCCATTTTTGGTGAACAACCTGGGTTGTCCTTGCTGATTGGTGGATAAATTCATCCACCAATAAAAAAAGTTCTGTCCAGAGGTCTGAACCAAGAAAAAGCTTAGATGCCTTCTTTTTCAAATAAAAATAGCAAGAGAACGAAGAAAATTTGATAATAGGAGTAAATTAGAAAGTTGCTTAAAATTGCATGCTCTATCTGAATCATGAAATACAATATTTGGTTCAGTGTCCCTTTAATGGATGTTTATGGTTTGGCAGTGGGGTAGGGTAGCAATGATGCTTTATTGTGATGTAGGTTAATGCAGAGAACAATTTACTTTGTATTGTCTATACTGAGAAAAATAGCCACTCACAGTAACAACAGGAGTTAAATAGTGTCAATGTTATGTTGTAGCAGTAGCTACTACTTATGAGTTTTCTCTACAGGGTAGTAACCAATATGCAGGTTGACTATAATCTAGCATTTTACCAGGTCAAACAAAGTTCATTTGTTTTTTGGCTGTAAAAATGGGAATCCTCTTCAGCTCCAATGGAGGGGACATAGTTTCTGAAAATGTCTACACAAGCTGCTAGTACTATTTGTTACACTGTTTAAAATTACATATGAGCCCTCAAATGTTGTTTCTTAAATAAAAATGAAATCATATAACTATTTTTAACCACACTTATTTACAAACAGCAGGAGCATGTGTGTTCCATATTTGCTGTTTCATTCTAACAAATGGTTTATTATTGCTAACTAGTCCTAAAGCCATTTTTTGCAGTACAGCGGTCCCACCCCTTGCGCTCTCTCCCTCCCCCTCACTTTTGCTCTCTCTCCCGCCCCCTCTCTTTTGCTCTCTCTCTCTCCCCCTCTCTTTTGAGCTCTCTCTCTCCCCCCCTCTCTTTTGTGCTCTCTCTATCCCCCTCTCTTTTGCGCTCTCTCTCCCCCTTCTCTTTTGCGCTCTCTCTCCCCCTTCTCTTTTGCGCTCTCTCTCCCCCTTCTCTCCCCTCTCTTTTGTGCTCTCTCTCTCTCCCCCTCTCTTTTGTGCTCTCTCTCTCCCCTCTGTTTTGCGCTCTCCCCCCTCTCTTTTGTGCTCTCTCCCCCCTCTCTTTTGCGCTCTCTCCCCCTCTCTTTTTGCGCTCTCTTTCCCCCTATCTTTTGCGCTCTCCCCCCCTCTCTTTTGCGCTCTCTTTCTCTCCCCCCTCTTTTGTACTCTCTCTCACCCCCCTCTCTTTTGCGCTCTCTCTCCACCCTCTCTTTTGCGCTCTCTCCCCCCTCTCTTTTGCGCTCTCTCCCCCCTCTCTTTTGCTCTCTCCCCCTCTCTTTTGTGCACTCTCCCCCCTCTCTTTTGCTGTCTCTCTCCCTCTCTTTATCCCCCCTCTTCTGCTCTCTCTCCCCCTCTCTTTTGAGTTCTCTCTCTCCCCCTCCCTTTTGCACTCTCTCTCTCCCCCCTCTCTTTTGCTCTCTCTCCCCCTCTCTTTTGTGCTCTCTCTCTCCCCCCTCTCTTTTGAGCTCTATCTCTCCCCCCTCTCTTTTGCGCTCTCTCTCTCCCCCTCTATTTTAAGCTCTCTCTCTCCCCCTCTCTCTCCCCTCTCTTTTGCGCTCTCTCTCTCTCTCCCCCTCTCTTTTGCGCTCTCTCTCTCTCCCCCTATCTTTTGTGCTCTCTTGCGCTCTCCCCCCCCCTCTTTTGCGCTCTCTCCCCCCTTTGTTTTGGGCTCTCTCTCCCCCTCTCCTTTGCACTCTCCCCCCTCTCTTTTGAGCTCTCTCTCTCCCCCCCTCTCTTTTGTGCTCTCTCTATCCCCCTCTCTTTTGCGCTCTCTCTCCCCCTTCTCTTTTGCGCTCTCTCTCCCCCTTCTCTTTTGCGCTCTCTCTCCCCTCTCTCTCCCCTCTCTTTTGTGCTCTCTCTCTCTCCCCCTCTCTTTTGTGCTCTCTCTCTCCCCTCTGTTTTGCGCTCTCCCCCCTCTCTTTTGTGCTCTCTCCCCCCTCTCTTTTGCGCTCTCTCCCCCTCTCTTTTTGCGCTCTCTTTCCCCCTATCTTTTGCGCTCTCCCCCCTCTCTTTTGCGCTCTCTTTCTCTCCCCCCTCTTTTGTACTCTCTCTCACCCCCCTCTCTTTTGCGCTCTCTCTCCACCCTCTCTTTTGCGCTCTCTCCCCCCTCTCTTTTGCTCTCTCCCCCCTCTCTTTTGTGCACTCTCCCCCCTCTCTTTTGCTGTCTCTCTCCCTCTCTTTATCCCCCCTCTTCTGCTCTCTCTCCCCCTCTCTTTTGAGTTCTCTCTCTCCCCCTCCCTTTTGCACTCTCTCTCTCCCCCCTCTCTTTTGCTCTCTCTCCCCCTCTCTTTTGTGCTCTCTCTCCCCCCTCTCTTTTGAGCTCTATCTCTCCCCCCTCTCTTTTGCGCTCTCTCTCTCCCCCTCTATTTTAAGCTCTCTCTCTCCCCCTCTCTCTCCCCTCTCTTTTGCGCTCTCTCTCTCTCCCCCTCTCTTTTGCGCTCTCTCTCTCTCCCCCTATCTTTTGTGCTCTCTTGCGCTCCCCCCCCCCCTCTTTTGCGCTCTCTCCCCCCTTTGTTTTGGGCTCTCTCTCCCCCTCTCCTTTGCACTCTCCCCCCTCTCTTTTGTGCTCTCTTTCTCTCCCCCCTCTTTTGCGCTCTCTCTCTCTCCCCCTCTCTTTTGCGCTCTCTCTCCCCACTCTCTTTTGCGCTCTCTCTGGCCCCTCTCTTTTGCGCTCTCCCCCCTCTCTTTTGTGCACTCTCCCCCTCTCTTTTGCTGTCTCTCTCCCTCTCTTTATCCCCCCTCTTCTGCTCTCTCTCCCCCTCTCTTTTGAGCTCTCTCTCACCCCCTCTCTTTTGCACTCTGTTGCTCCCCCCTCTCTTTTGCGCTCTCTCTCTCCCCCTCTCTTTTGCGCCCCTCTCCTTTGGGCTCTCTCTCTCCCCCTCTCTTTTGCGCTCTCTCTCTCCCCCCTTTCTTTTGTGCTCTCTCTACCCCCTTTCTTTTGCGCTCTCTCCCCCCTCTATTTTACGCTCTTTCCCCTCTCTTTTGCGCTCTCTCTCCCCCTCTCTTTTGCGCTCTCTCTCTCCCCCCTCTCTTTTGTGCTCTTTTGCGCTCTCTCCCCCCTCTGTTTTGCGCTCTCTCTCCCCCTCTCTTTTGCGCCCCTCTCTTTTGGGCTCTCTCTCTCCCCCTCTCTTTTGCGCTCTCTCTCCCCCCTTTCTTTTGTGCTCTCTCTCCCCCCTTTCTTTTGCGCTCTCTCCCCCCTCTATTTTACGCTCTCCCCCTTCTCTTTTGCGCTCTCTCTCTCTCCCCCTCTCTTTTGGCTCTCTCTCTCCCCCTCTCTTTTGGGCTCTCTCTCCCCCTCTCTTTTGCGCTCTCTCTCTCCCCCCCCTTTCTTTTGTGCTCTCTCTCCCCCCTTTCTTTTGCGCTCTCTCCCCCCTCTATTTTACGCTCTCTCCCCTCTCTTTTGCGCTCTCTCTCTCTCCCCCTCTCTTTTGCGCTCTCTCTCTCCCCCTCTCTTTTGTGCTCTCTCTCTCCCCCCTCTCTTTTGTGCTCTTTTGCGCTCTCTCCCCCCTCTGTTTTGCGCTCTCTCTCCCCCTCTCTTTTGCGCTCTCTTTCTCTCCCCCCCACTTTTGCGCTCTCTCTCCCCCTCTCTTTTGTGCTCTCCCCCTCTCTTTTGTGCACTCTCCCCCCTCTCTTTTGCTGTCTCTCTCCCTCTCTTTATCTCCCCTCTTCTGCTCTCTCTCCCCCTCTCTTTTGAGCTCTTTCTCTCTTCACCTCTCTTTTGAGCTCTCTCTCTCCCCCTCTCTTTTGTGCTCCTCTCTTTTGTGCTCTCTCTCTCCTCTCTTTTGCGCTCTCTCTCTCACCCCTTTCTTTTGCGCTCTCTCTCCCCCTTTCTTTTGCGCTCTCTCTTCCCCCTCTCTTTTTGCGCTCTCTCCCCCTCCCTTTTGCGCTCTCTCCCCTCTTTTTTGCGCTCTCTCTCTCCCCCCTCTTTTACGCTCTCTCTATTCCCCTTTCTTTTGTGCTCTCTCCCCTCTTTTTTGCGCTCTCTCTCTCCCCTCTTTTGTGGTCTCTCTATTCCCCTCTCTTTTGAGCTCTCTCTCCCCCTCTGTTTTGCACTCTCTCCCACCCTCTTTTGCGCTCTCTCTCTCCCCCCTCTCTTTTGCTCTCTCTCTCTCTCCCCCCTCTCTCTCTCCCTCCCCCTCTCTCTCTCTCTCACTCCCCCCTCTCTCTCTCCCCTCTCTTTTTATCTCTACCCCTCTATGGGCACCATGTACTATGAGGCGGGCGGACAGCTTCTTAAGCTGTCCGTCCGCCTCCGCTATACACGGGCAGTGGATCTATTGATCCGCTTGCCCATATGTACCATTACACACTCATCGTAGTGTGTAATGCCCGCCCCTTCAATCGCGCGACCAATCACGTGTCTGAAGCGTGCTCTCAGTGATTTTGCTTCGCCACCTAAGAGGTGGCGTAGGCTGTAGGAAGCAGCGGTCTAATGACCGCTGCTTCTTACATTGCGGGAAGCAGGCTAGCATATGCGAAACTGCCTCGCAAAGGCTCCGAAGCAGCTTTCGCTGCTTAGTACATGGAGCCCTATCTCTCTCCCCTTTTGCGAGCGCCCATGCCCGGCCACGCCCCCTTTATGCCCAGCCACGCCCCCTTCAGGGCCTTCACGTCCAACCATGCCCCTTCACATCCAGCCATGCCCCCGATCACGCCCAGTCACGCCCACCACTGCTGCAGTTCAGGTAGGGATCGCAAAGGCCAGGTGTGTTTGTCCTCGTGTTGTCTCTACTGCGCATGACAGCTTCGGACAAACACATTTGGCCTTTTATATAATAGGATAATCTACAAAGTATGTACATACTAGTCCTAATAGGCTGGACAATAAGAAACCTTATTTAATTGAGACAAGATGTATCTATGGACTTTGCGCTATATAGTTAAAGGGACATTAAAGGCAAAAATAAACTTTCATTGTGAAGATAGAACATGCAATTTTAAATAACATTCCAATTTACTTCTATTATGATTTGTTCTCTTGGTATCCTTTGTTAAAAAGTAAATATATCTAGTCTCAAAGGAGTTCATTCTAGTGCAAGTGTCTTTAGTCCTGTATGGCAGTGGTGTTTGCAACAATATATAATAATGCTACAAACAATGTTGCAAAACACTTCTGCCATAGAGAACTAAAGACACACTCATGAACTCCTATGCAACTACACAGATCTAAATCATAAAAGATTAATTTTGACTTTACTGTAAGTGTTTCCCAAACCCAATCCTCATGACCCTTGAGAAACCAGATATTCATTATATATTAACTAGAGCTCAGGTGCAATAGTCAGCTCAACCATCAGCTGATTATTTCACCTGTGCTTTAAGTAATAAATTATAACTATTTACATTAAAGGGACACTGAACCCAAATTTTTTCTTTCATGATTCAGATAGAGCATGACATTTTAAGCAACTTTCTAATTTACTCCTATTATCAAATTTTCTTCATTCTCTTGGTATCTTTATTTGAAATGCAAGAATGTAAATTTAAATGCCGGCCCATTTTTAGTAAACAACCTGGGTTGTTCTTGCTGATTGGTGGATAAATTCATCCACCAATAAAAAAGTGCTGTCCAGAATTCTGAACCAAGAAAAAAACTTAGATGCATTCTTTTTCAAATAAAGATAGCAAGAGAATTAGAAAGTTGCTTAAAATTGCATGCTCTATCTGAATCACGAAAAAAAAAAAAATTGGGTTCAGTGTCCCTTTAATCTATCTTCTGTGTAAATCTCATTTTATTTTTTTGCAAATGAATAAATCAATATTTTGAAACATTTTATATCTAAGGCAACAAACAAAATTAAGGTCCCCACAACTTTCTTCCCTCTTGATTGCATATATTATTTATTAAGGGCCAGGTTACAAGGGGAGTACTAACAGTTACGTGCAAGCAAAAAGAGGGTTATCACAGGTGTTTGTGTGCGTTGGGTTTTTCACTTGTCTTACATGATCGATTGAGCGCAATTGAAGCAAACGCTCGTCAGGATAGCACATCCTGAAAACTCTTGTTAACTGTTTAGAAAAACAGAAAAGTGTCACAAAACATATCAAAAATATATTACAAAGTACAGTTACATTCGAAATAACACCAGCTAATAAAATTATTTTTTAAAATGCACAAAAAAGTTATATGTGCTCAAAGACATGAGGTCTCAGGTGTTATAAAAAAAGGCAGCCAATAGGCTATAACATAAATATATATATATATATATATATATATATATATATATATATATATATATATATATATATATATATATATATATATATATATATATATATATATATATATATATATATATATATATATACATACATACATAACCATGTCTAAATATGTATATGTATGTATACATATTGTGTGTACATAGGTATTTATGTATTTATTTGTGTATATATGTATTTGCAGAGATATATACACATACAAATACATAAATACATATGTACACACATATATACATATACATACGTGCATTGGGGCCCTTTGCAGTTAAGTAGATGAAAACATGAAAAATCATATTTATGCAATATTCATGTTTAATAAAGTGTTATACTGTGTATTTACTGTAAATATTTCACATTCCAATGTTCTGCACATAGCAGAATATGTTATAAGTATTTATAAATAGATATTCATATATATATATATATATATATATATATATATATATATATATATATATATATACAGTATATATATATATATATATATATATAGATATATATATATCTGTCTATACCAATACCTATGTATAATCATCTATATAAAGGTATAGATATATATTGTACCAAAATACAATCAGATATATGTAGAAATATGTATTTATGAATAAAAAGAACATATTCTGCTATGTGAAGAACATTAGAATGTGAAATATTCATATTTTCATGTAGGGTTAGCGCACTTGGCAATAAACGATCAGGATTGCGCACCAGTAAGGTTTTTGCCACTTTTTGTGCTCCATTGACCTTTTTTGGGGAATACATTATCGCACATGCAATATTCTAAATTTGGCTTTTTACGTGCATCAGGTTAGCACGTAAGCGAAAACCATTACTTTTAACTGTTAATACAATCGCAACCCAATGCATGCAAAAAGCTTACTTAAATACTGCTCCACTTGCAATCTGGCCCTAAATAATTTTATGATGTAATAGACACATTAGCATTAATGCATTAAAATATTTCTGCTCTGATCATATTTTGAGAGAACTGGTGAGGTGGTTAAAATCAGGAATTAATAAAAAATAAATTTAAAATGAAAATGTAGTTTGGTAATTTAGTTACACAAATTAAGCAATAAAAATAAAGATCTCTAGTTGTTTTTTATTAAGAAATATGTTAATGGATTATTTAATACGTGACTTGGCAAAGCATGGATAGTCCGACAAAACCATATAATCCATGTCGATGAAATATAATATCTAACGCATGATCATTTTAAGTGAGAATCAGATCCATAGCATTTTAGTATATTTAAAGAAAAATCCACTTATTTGTAATATAAAAAAAATGCCTGTGTTTCATGACAGGGTTGAAAATAGAACAATGGTTTGATTTGTCTATTATATATTTTTTTAATAATATTTTTGTTATTGTGAATCATATGGAGTATTATGACTGAAGTTAAATGCCAACATTTCAAGTATTATCTAATAAGGTTTGTAAATATAATGACAGAATAATTAAATAGATAAACTTTATGGAATTTTCCATCAACTTGGTAGGTAGAGTTGGACAGGGCCGGAATGGGAATAAAAAGCAGCCCTGGGAAAATATGAAGACCAGCCCTACTGTCCATCAAGATGGTAGAATGCACATGCCCCATTTTTAGCAAAGGGGAATACTGAGACACTTTTTCCCCAATATTTTTTTTTAAATTAAATTATATTACTTTGTACAGTATTAATAAAAATTGTCAGATAGATGTTATATAGCAACCCTACAACCCAATTGCATCCACTAATCATCCCTTTAAATTGTAGCTTTCCAGCCCCAGCTGCTGCAGCCCACCGGGAAATCTCCTGGTATCCTAGTAGGCCAATCCGGCCCTGGAGTTGGTAATGCATGTTATGCAAGAGAAATAAAAGACACAACACTAATAAAATGTGATTACTATAGTAATTACATCAATTAAAGGGACAGTACAGTGAGAAATAGACTTTTATAATTATGATAGAGTATGCCATTTTAAACAATGTTCCAGTTTACTTCCATTATCTAATCTGGTTTAATCTGTTGGCATCCTTTGTTGAAATGCATATCTGGTTTAGGACTTGGAGCAGCAATGCTGATTGGTGGATGCGCATATAGGCCTCTTGTCATTGGCTTATCCAATGTGTTCAGCTAGCTCCCAGTAGTGCATTGTTGCTCCTTCAACAAAGGATACCAAGAGAATGAAGCAAACGTGATAATTCAAAATAAATTGAAAAGGCTCTGTCTGAATAATAAACAAAAAAATCGGGTTTGTGTCCCTTTAATCTATTCCTAAACATTTAAGTGGTAAACAATGGTTACTGTCTTTTTAATTGTATGATGTGTTCAGCTTAATGACATAATGATTATGTTTTGTTTTGTTTTTTTCAAATATGTGAATTATGATAATGGAGTATAAAACTATTATTTTTTATTAAAAAATCTTTAATAACTTAAAGGGGCATGAAACCTAAAAATGTTATTTCCTATTTCATTTTAAATTACTTTCTAATTTACTTCTATTATATCATTTGCTTTCTTCTCTTTGTATTCTTTGTTGAAAAGCATACCTATGCAGGCTGAGGAGCTGGGTGCTAGGTGCTGATTGGTGGCTGCATATATATGCATCTCATCATTTGCTTGCAGATGTGTTCAAATAGCTCCCAGTAGTGCATTGCTTCAATAAAGGACACCAAGAGAATGAAGCAAAATTGATAATAGAAATAGATAGGAAAGTTGTTTAAAATTGTATGCTCTATCTGAATTAAATAGGTTTCATGTCCCTTTAAGTTCTCTGTGCATTATTACTACTCACTTTTCTGTGAACAAATAAAAAAAGATAAATAGTTCTCTGTGGACTCCAAACCATAACAGTCAAATGTTAGAACACACTGTTCCTTGACAATGCACATCACTGGAGTTGGCATCAGCTGGGTCTAAATAACTGCAATTTGGTACAACAGTAGGACAAGAAAATATAAAAGCCCTTCAATAACAAATCATTAAAATCATCCATATTAGTTCGTTATCAATCAAGGAAAAGAAATACAAAACGAAAGCAACCCATTTTACAGTACACGGCACATATGGTAAGGACTGTTGGAAAAACAAATAATAGCATTACTGTTCCAGAAGCTCAGGTACTTCAGTGATATTTCATTATTAGTGTTCACTTATTAAAGTGACCCACTGGACTGTAGTGCTACAGATGCAACCATTGTCACTCTTATACTTATATAAAACATCAGTTCATACTTTGCTAACTTTATAAACTTTGCAGTTCACTTACCTATACAGCAGGTTTGCCCAACTCTGCCCCAGGGCTACAAATTTGCCCTTCAAGGTTTTTTGTCTTACTCTGTCTTATGCCATCTTAATACAGAGCTAGAGAAAATAATAGTGATAATCCTCCTCCTGTGGCAAATCGATGTAGATTTAGAAACCAGAAAATTAGAGGGGAACTTATAAACAGGTACATTACTGCATGCATGAGTAAGCATAATTTGGCATTTGTGAAACCTAAATTTATATATTTAACTGAAATCACTAAACATTTGAATTTTGTTTGGACAAATGTACACACACACACACACAGAAACACATACACACACATACAAATAAACACATACACACACAGAAACACATACACACACACAGAAACACATACACATACATACACATAAACACATAAGTTCCCAGGGGAATAGGGCCCTCAATCCCTCCTGTATGTGTTTATAAATTTTGTCCTGTATCTTACAAGTCTTGTATTGTTTTATTTAAATTAATTGTATCCATGGACAGCGCTGCGGAATATGTTGCCGCTTAATAAATAAAGTATAATAATAATAATAATAATAATAATAATAATAATAATAATAATAATAATATACACACAGAAACCCATACATACACACAGAAACACATACATACACACAGACATACATACACACAAACAGAAACACATACATACATACAGACATACATCCACACAAACATACATACACACAGAAACACATACACACACACAGAAACACATACATACACACAGAAACACATACACATAAACACAAACACATAAACATTCTAAAGAGTTTGAAGGACATGCTACAGCAATAAGAAAATGCACCAGTTTTCTAGAGCACTTTATTAATTTATCAATGTCCCTTGATAATTTTGGGGTTGACCAGAGTCTATTGTCTGTTCTTTTTTAAGGCATTTTTTGAGTTAAAGTCAATCACAATCACTGCTTTTCTATTGTTTTTTGGACCCAAAAATACACTGAAAAATCGCGCTATATTTCACATGGGACAATTTTGTTCTTGATAATCACAATTTATTTTCTTGATACTTTTCAACAGATTTTCAACACCATTTTCCATTGATAAAATTCTCAATATCTACTTGATAATAAGCAAAAGTGACCATTTGGAATGAAACAAATATGTTGTACATGTGCAATACACAAAGAAATAGCCTATTATGTCATTTTGGATATACATATAAATATATGGTCTAGATTCATTAAATTGCTTTTCATACATATTGTCCTTTGTTAGCGGGCAGTCCTGTAATTTACACATGTATATGTATTTTATATCCGTATACATGATATCTCATGCAGCAAACAAGGGTTGCAGGAAATGTGAGAACATTTAAATATTCTTGATAGTAAGTTACATTACTTTTATCTTTTTAAAGAGTGTTTTCATTCTGTAATTAGGTCATTGTGAACAAGATATTAATGTTTGATGTGCTTGCTTGCTTGTTACCAATCAAGATCTCTTACAAATGTTTTTGGAAAATCTGAAGTCCAAAAATCATTATTTTAATAACACAATTTTAAATATGAAGAGTCTCATCTCAAAATCTTCTTACTTCTTAGATTAGAATATTTTATTGTTGCACCAACAAATTCCTTTAAATAAAAAATATATATATTTGCATCCTTTTATATATATATACTTGTTGTATATGTATATATATTAATATATTATATACAAAACAAATCTGAAAACAGACATACTGTTTTCAATAAGTTAAATCTAGAATGTACAGTATATTTGTATAAAATAAGCCTCAACAACTGTAGTGGTGTGAGGTACACACACAGTATATCATATTGTATTCCCATCATTCATGTGTTAGCATTACTGTGCTGCCTCTTCCTCCCAAGAGATGGCAGTGACATGATAAAAATATACAGTCTGTTACTTTAAAGACTAATCTACCATTGTGTTCTATTCCTAGTGAAACCAATTTACTCTGACTTTGTTAGTGGTGCCTTGAAGGCA
Source organism: Bombina bombina (assembly GCF_027579735.1). NCBI lineage: Eukaryota > Metazoa > Chordata > Amphibia > Anura > Bombinatoridae > Bombina > Bombina bombina. The sequence goes on from NC_069501.1 coordinate 172,783,735, forward strand.
ATGTATATGGATTTTATGTACATAATATTAAAAACAAATGATGTACTATTTTAAAATAACCCAACAATTTATAGTAACATTATTATACAATAAGGCATTTGGGGTATTATGATATTAGTAAGGCATGCTTAAATGTGATAGGAAAAAACACTGATTTATTTAACAGGAACAATGATAAATGCATTTTATGGGTTTTTTCCAATTTAGAATACATGTTATAAAAAATAATTTGCCAAATTTGTATTGTTTTGCAGTCTAGTGTCACGTTCCTCAAAAAGCCTGTAGAGTGCTGTTTACATTATCTGTTTTGCTGTGGTCAGTTAGGGAAATATGTAAATTAGCTTCTGCATATATTAAAGGAACGTATAAGTGCAAAAGAAAATGCTATAAGATTGTATTATTGTATTGTAGGTAGGTAAATCTTTGAGACGCAGTTGTTGCCGGAAGGATCTGCCACATGAAAGTTCCTGCTGCACAATAGCAGAGTCCAACATGGTTATTTTACCTACTCTAACCCAAGGTAATCCTGAAAATCTATCCAAACCATACAGAAGCTGGTATTCCTGAGTTGTCTCTTTAGCCTAATTACCTTGTCACTATTTTGGCAGTAATATTGCCCGCGTCACATGACTGCAAATAGAACCGACGCTCAGCTTCTTCTAGGGTTAATGCATTGGAATCCCTCCAGCTTCTCTGTAGTTTGGAATAGCGGCTCATCCCACTATACCGACCTCGTTTGAGATTGTGCCCTCTAGTATTATAGACAGCTGTAGTTAGTGGGGAATGTGAGGGTTTGCATCGGGCCATTAGTGTGCCTCTGGTACTCCTAAGCTTGTCTACAGACTTAAGAGCTATTGCAAGCAGGGACTGTGTGAATTTGCACCAGATTACTTGTTGGAACCCGGAGCTTCAATACCCGCTGCCTATCCAAAGGACCTTGGAGATGCCACTCGAATATATTCTATTAAATACCAGCTGCCTATTCAAAGGACCTTGGAGATGCCACCCAAATATATTCTATTAAATACCAGCTGCCTATATAAAAGACCTTGGAGATGCCACCCGCATATATTCTATCATGAACACATGAGGAGCATTGGTATCTGTATCAGCACCTTTTCTGCCTATCTAGAGGGGTTATTTCCTATTTTTATAAGTATAGGGGAAAAGTAACTTATTATTCCTCACTGATAAATGTTATTTACTTTATGACGGGCAAACACTCGCAATAAACCCCTTTTTGCTTGTGTATAACTGTTAGCACGTTATTTGGCACTTAAAGTGACAGTACACTATAAAATTGTTTTCGCTTAATGTGTTTCCAATAACTTTTTTTTACCAGATGCAGAGTATAAAATGTATGAGATTTGCTTTTTAATGCTTATTTGTGTATAAGAATTAGCTGATTTTGTGTTTTGAAGCCACAACCTAATAAAATGGGTTGAGCATGTAGGTATAATCAGATCTCATTACTTTATCAAATTGTAATGTACATATACATGCATCTTTATCTTATATCTGTCCTTAACCCCTTAACGACCGAGGACGTGCAAGGTACGTCCTCAAAAAACAAGGCAGCTAACGCCTGAGGACGTACCTTGCACGTCCTCGGTGTGGAAAGCAGCTGGAAGCGATCCTGCTCGCTTCCAGCTGCTTTCCGGTTATTGCAGTGATGCCTCGATATGGAGGCATCCTGCAATAACCTTTTTAAGCCATCCGGTGCAGGGAGAGCCACTCTGTGGCCCTCTCTGCAGCGGAGATCGGTGGCTTACTGCGTTGGTGGGTGGGAGCCGGACCGGGAGGCAGGTGGCGGCCATCGATGGCCCTCGTGATGTGGAGGGGGGCCGGATCATGGGCGGGTATGCCTGGGGGCGCGCACTGATGCGCGCATGTGCACGGGAGGGTGGGGGCGGGCGCGTGCACAGGGAGGGAGCGGGTGGGAACCACTACACACAGAAAAAAAAGTGTAGGAAAATGAAAAAAAAATTGTAAAAAATAATAAACAAATCAGATAAAAAAAACAATCAGTTAGGTGGTGGGGGTTGGTCTGTGGGGAGGGGGAAGCTACAGTACAGAAAAACCAGGCAAAAAAATAAAAAAAAAACATATTTTTTTGCAAACTGGGTACTGGCAGACAGCTGCCAGTACCCAAGATGGCCCCCAATAAGGCAGAGGGGAGGGTTAGAGAGCGGTTTTGGGGGGATCAAGGAGGTTGGGGGCTAAGGGGGGGATCCTACACAGTAGCATATGTAAATATGCTAAAACAAATTTTATTATTTTTAAAAATCCTTTTATTTTAGTACTGGCAGACTTTCTGCCAGTACTTAAGATGGCGGGGACAATTGTGGGGTGGGGGAGGGAAGGGAGCTGTTTGGGAGGGATCAGGGGGTGGGATGTGTCAGGTGGAAGGCTGATCTCTACACTAAAGCTAAAATTAACCCTGCAAGCTCCCTACAAACTCCCTAATTAACCCCTTCACTGCTAGCCATAATACACGTGTGAGGCACAGCAGCATTTAGCGGCCTTCTAATTACCAGAAAGCAACGCCAAAGTCATATATGTCTGCTATTTCTGAACAAAGGGGATCCCAGAGAAGCATTTACAACCATTTGTGCCATAATTGCACAAGCTGTTTGTAAATGATTTCAGTGAGAAACCTAAAATTGTGAAAAATTTAACTTTTTTTTTTTTAATTTGATCGCATTTGGCGGTAAAATGGTGGCATGAAATATACCAAAATGGGCCTAGATCAATACTTTGGGTTGCCTACTACACTACACTAAAGCTAAAATTAACCATACAAGCTCCCTAAAAGCTCCCTAATTAACCCCTGCACTGCTGGGCATAATACACGTGTGGTGCACAGCGGCATTTAGCGGCCTTCTAATTACCAAAAAGCAATGCCAAAGCCATATATGGCTGCTATTTCTGAACAAAGGGGATCCCAGAGAAGCATTTACAACCATTTGTGCCATAATTGCACAAGCTGTTTGTAAATGATTTCAGTGAGAAACCTAAAATTGTAAAAAAAAAAATTTTTTTTTAATTTGATCGCATTTGGCGGTGAAATGGTGGCATGAAATATACCAAAATGTGCCTAGATCAATACTTGGGGTCATCTACTATACTACACTAAAGCTAAAATTAACCCTACAAGCTCCCTAATTAACCCCTTAACTGCTGGGCATAATACACGTGTGGTGCGCAGTGGCATTTAGCGGCCTTCTAATTATCAAAAAGCAATGTCAAAGCCATATATGTCTGCTATTTCTGAACAAAGGGGATCCCAGAGAAGAATTTACAACCATTTATGCCATAATTGCACAAGCTGTTTGTAAATAATTTCAGTGAGAAACCGAAAGTTTGTGAAAAAAATTGTGAAAAAGTGAACGATTTTTTGTATTTGATCGCATTTGGCGGTGAAATGGTGGTATGAAATATACCAAAATTGGCCTAGATCAATACTTTGGGATGTCTACTAAAAAAAAATATATACATGTCAAGGGATATTCAGGGATTCCTGAAGATATTAATGTTCTAATGTAACTAGCGCTAATTTTGAAAAAAAATTGTTTGGAAATAGCAAAGTGCTACTTGTATTTATGGCCCTATAACTTGCAAAAAAGCAAAGAACATGTTAACATTGGGTATTTCTAAACTCAGGACAAAATTTAGAAACTATTTAGCATAGGTGTTTTTTGGTGATTGTAGATATGTAACAGATTTTGGGGGTCAAAGTTAGAAAAAGTGTGTTTTTTTCCATTTTTCCTCATATTTTATATTTTTTTTTATAGTAAATTATAAGATATGATGAAAATAATGGTATCTTTAGAAAGTCCATTTATTGGCGGGAAAAACGGTATATAATATGTGTGGGTACAGTAAATGAGCAAGAGGAAAATTACAGCTAAACACAAACACTGCAAAAATGTAAAAATAGCCTTGGTTACAAACGGACAGAAAATGGAAAAGTGCTGTGGTCATTAAGGGGTTAAACCAATCACCAATACTTGGAGAGAACAATGGAAAATTAACATTTTATTATCTTATCTCTTCTATAACCCACTGGGAGTGAAATTTCTTCTACTGGCTGTGTTAACACAGCTTGGCCTGGAGGACCAAAACTTTCAGGATGGGTGGGGATACCAAAGGCTAAATAAACTATTTAAAATGCCAAAATAAGGGTAATGGAAATACCTGTAAATGATTTAATACACTCCATCAGGTTAAGTGGATCATTGGGAACAAATTGAAGGAGAGAAAAGTTTTGAGTAAACTGTCCCTTTAACATCCTAGTAGAAAAACACATGCATATAAAAATAGAGGCAATTGTAAGATGCTATATGCAGCACAATGTGATATATATTTATATATATATATATACTCTCTCTCTCTCTCTCTCTCTCTATATATATATATATATATATATATATATATATATATATATATATATATATATATTTATATGTAGGTAGAAGATAGATAGATAGATAGATAGATAGATAGATAGATCAGATACTGTTTATCCCTTAGAAATATATTGCTTTATGATAGGACTATTCTGGATTTTTTTGCTTTTTTGTATTATTCTACCAATTATATCCTCTATGTTAGAGGAACAAAATATGTCTCTCTCTCTCTTATAATTTATTCATTTATTTTTTTGCTTTTTAATAAGGATTACATAATATTACATAATATGTTTTTTATTTATCACAAATAGCTTCCCCGAATGCTACATAACATTCTATCTTTAAAAAAAACTTTTTTCCACTAAGAATGCCAATTAAGTATTGCTAAATATTGATTCCAAAGAAGACATATTAGAGTGCTCTTATTCAGAGATGAGCAAATGTTTGTTTTTGATATTAAGCTGGTAGAGTGAATGTTCCCTTGACATTTGTTCTCTCATTCAAATGTTTCTATGGAGCAAATGTTCCCATTCAAATACCGAAAGTAGCTTTTAATATTAAAAAGTAGCATTCAATTACTACTCTGAAATTCACAGGATTCAAATTAAAATGTTAATACTCAAAACTTACATTTAATAGAGAGAAATGTAATTTTCATTTGCAACAAATAAATGTTGAATATTTGTATGAACAAAAGAAAATCCAGTCACAATTTTAATTTGAAAGGTGTGCTGAAAGATTAACCTTTCCTGTTTAACAAACCTTTGGTTTACATGTAGATATTCATTTAAAATTCATCGTTTATTGCAGTATTTTTTACATAATCTTGTGTCATTTGAGAAGTCGGATTTTCATAGTTAATTCTAGCAATTCATCTAAAACACTGTGGGCCAGATTAAGAGTGGGGCGCTAACAGTAACGTGCAAGCAATAAGGGGTTTATCGCGGGTGTTTGTGCTCTTTGGGTTTACCGCTCATATTACAAGTTGAAAGTAAACACGATCTCTTGAGATGTGGCACAAAACACATCAAAGATACATTACAAAGAAAAGTTACACTCAGAGAATAACATCATCTAATAAAAAATATTTTACAAATATATTGCACCAAAATGTTATAAGGGCTCAAACATATGAGGTCTCAGGTGTTAGAGAAAAAAAAAGGCAGGCAAAGGCCTTTAACCTAACTAGCAATATATACATATACATGTCTAAAGATGTATATGAATGTTTATATATATATATATATATATACACAAAACACGGGTGGGGTCACTCTCAGGCCGCACAGAGTATATATCCCATGACCCTGCAACATGCACAGCCCTGGGTACAAACCAGCACTCTCAGGAAGCTGCACTGTCACCAGAGTCACAGGCAGTTAACCCCAGTCAGGCCGGGGTGCAAGGCCCAAACAGGGAAAATTATAACAAAAAATGTAATATAACACACAGAAAAAGTCCAGCACTCACTCACAAGCTCTCAACTAAGATAAAAAGCAGCAATGAAAGAATTAGTTACCGCATCTGGCCAAATGGGAAAAGCCCAGGTACCTTGTCAAGGTTTCTTCCAAATAAACCTGGGTCCCTAAACAGCCACACAATGCAGGCTCACAGTCAAACAACTGTGAAAAAATGGAGGGTGCACAGGCTTATGTAATCTCCCCAAACATATACAAAACATGGGTGGGGTCAGCACTCTAAGGCCGGACCGGGTACACATCCTATAACCCTGTAACATGCACAGCCCTGGGTGCAAACCAGCACTCTAAGGAAGCTGCACTGTCACCAGAGTCACAGGCAGTTAACCCCAGTCAGGCCTGGGTGCAAGGCCCAAATAGTGAAAATTACAAAAACAATTTAATATAACACACAGAAAAAGTCCAGCACTCACTCACAAGCTCTCAACTAAGATAAAAAGCAGCAATGGAAGAATTAGTTACCGCATCTGGCCAAATGGGAAAAGCCCAGGTACCTTGTCAAGGTTTCTGACCCCATGCGTGTTTTGTATATGTTTGGGGAGATTACATAAGCCTGTGAACCCTCCATTTTTTCACAGTTGCTTTTTTTCACAGTTGTTTGATTGTGAGCCTGCATTGTGTGGCTGTTTAGGGACCCAGGTTTATTTGGAAGAAACCTTGACGAGGTACCTGGGCTTTTCCCATTTGGCCAGATGCGGTAACTAATTCTTCCATTGCTGCTTTTTATCTTAGTTGAGAGCTTGTGAGTGCTGGACTTTTTCTGTGTGTTATATTAAAAAAATTTGTAATTTTCCCTGTTTGGGCCTTGCACCCAGGCCTGACTGGGGTTAACTGCCTGTGACTCTGGTGACAGTGCAGCTTCCTGAGAGTGCTGGTTCGCACCCAGGGCTGTGCATGTTGCAGGGTCATAGGATGTGTACCCGGTCCGGCCTGAGAGTGCTGACCCCACCCGTTTTTTGTATATGTTTGGGGAGATTACATAAGCCTGTGCACCCTCCATTTTTTCACTGTTGGTTGTGAGCCTGCATTGTGGGGCTGTTTAGGGACCCAGGTTTATTTGGAAGAAACCTAGACGAGGTACCTGGGCTTTTCTCATTTGGCCAGATGCGGTAACTAATTCTTCCATTGTTGCTTTTTATCTTAGTTGAGAGCTTGTGAGAGAGTGCTGGACTTTTTCTGTGTGTTATATATGTATTTATGTATTCATATGTGTATAAATGTTTTTAAAAACATATGTACATATATAAACACATAAATACAGATGCACACATATATATACATATATAGAAGAGCATTGGAGCCCTTTACTGTTAAATAAATGAAATCATGTAAAACAAATGTATGCAATATTCATATTTAATAAAGTGTTATACTGTGTATTTACTGTAAATATTTTGCAATACAATGTCCTGCACATAGAAGAATATACATTTCTGCTCCGATTGTCAGAGCACTAATTAAGAAAAGAAGGTTTGTTTTTTTCTTAATTAGTGCTCTGACAATCATGTGTGTGCTCATTAACCCCTGGTGCCCAGAATTATCATATACCTTTCCATACCCATAAACATAAGTTTAGGCACATTCAGTGGTCTTACTGCTTAGATTAACATATCAGCCAAGTCTTAACATTTTTAAAACAACTAGGAATGCCTGCATGGATCTTCAAACCAAAAGCAGTATTTGGCTAAAAATGTAGAACCTCAGTCACCAATAGACCCACTATACAGGATTGAATAATTCTTTTCTAAACGGTTAATCTTCTGTTGGAGAGGTGCAAATTCTACCTGGAGGATAATCAGCTGCTGAGAAAGTGATGACACCTGTTCTGAATCCTGCAAAGGCTTTATGCCCTCCCAACCCATGCTGTTTCCATACCTCAAATAAGTTGAGGTTAAAAAATGTGAGTCTTCATTTGGTATTTTCTTTCTTTCACCCTGCATACTACACCAGAGAGGATTTTTGTTGCTGTGTGCCCTTTCCTCTTCTGTTGTTCCAGATTCTCCTTGAGATCTCTCCTGTCTTTGCAAAATTCCCTTTTGTCTTTGGGATTAGGCTGCTAGGGAATTTGGATACCTCTTCTTCTATCAACAAAAGAACTAAACTGTTTTTGGGGTCAGAACTGAAAGAAGGCCTGTTATATTAGGTTTATATCTGGTACTCCAGGTTTGGGACTGCATTGGTTTTATAGCGTTGTATTAATTCTGTGTGTACCCATATATATATATATATATATATATATATATATATATATATATTTAGTATATCTATATATATAAAAGAAGTCCTGACTGACTCATCAATGACCAGCTCAAACCATTCAACCTAGGAACATGAAATTTGGAAGGTAAGTTGTTTTTATGACATAGGCACCCACTAAGGAAGGATTTTTGGAAATGACATTCCTAAGGGGTGTGCATTTTTTATGAGGCTACCTATATATATAAAAAACCGACAATGTTACAGATGTGAAAATTGGTATTTAGATTCTCCTTGAAAAATAAAGAAACACATGTTTTAACATTTCTACAAAATGCACTTAAGGGGGTCAAAAGGGGGGGCTGATTTATGAGGACACCTATATCTCAAAAACAGACTATGTTACAGATGTGAAAATTGGAATTTAGATTCTGCTTGAAAAATAAAGAAACACATGTTTTACCATTTCCCCAAAATCCACTTAAGAGGTCAAAAGTGGGGGGCTGAAACCTAACCTCAGCTTATTCAAAATTATGACTAATGGAATTAAGTTACTGATAGCTAAAAACACAGGCATGCTCCTCTGTTAGATATGTGGGTCAGAAAGGTATCAGACGTAATGGAACTAGAGGAATATTATTATCTTAAAAATGATAAGATGGAAATTTATGCAGAAATGTCTCAGACATGGGATGAATATGTACAATCTATTAGAAATGCTAAACCTACTAACTCAGACATCTAATCATCACCATAGGACAGGGCTTTAATCTCCCTTTTTTTTTTTTTTCTTTTTCCTCTTTCTTTACCCTCATTATTAGTTATTTCCTTTTGTTAAGACTCATAAAGCCTTTAGGGCTATTAGGGCCAGAGGAGGAGAACCTAGAAACCTCCTCAGAATACTCTTGACATGTTTTCTGACCTGTAAAAAGGTCTAGAGTAAAAATTGAGTTGTTTCTTTACAAATAAAAATATCTAGTAAATAAAGAATTGTAACTCACAAAATATGACAACTGTGGATGTAGAATTGTAACGGAGCTGCAACTCCCGATATTTGTAATGTTTTACTTTATCTTCAATAAAGTTGTTTTGAAAAAGAAAAAAAAAAGTGGGGGGCTGATTTCTGAGGATACTTATATCTCAAAAACCGACAATGTTACAGACGTGAAAATTGTTATTTAGATTCTCCTTGAAAATAAAGAAACACGTGTTTTACCATTTCCCCCTAAATCCACTTAAAGGGGGTCAAAAGGTGGGGGGGCTGATTTTTGAAGATACCTATATCTCAAAAACCACAGATGTTACAGGCGTGAAAATTGGCATTTAGATTCTCCTTTAAAAATAAAAAAAATAAGTGTTTTAACATGTCCAGAAAATCCACTTAAAGGGACAGTATACTAGAAAATTGTTTTCCCTTAATGTGTTTCCAGTTAGATTTTTTTTCTAGCTGCAGAGTATAAAATGTATGGAATTTGCTTTTTAAGGTTTATTTATATATATGTATTAACTAATTTTATGTTTTGAGCTTGTAGGGATAATTAGATCTCATTACTTTATCACATTGTGTACATATTCCTGCTTCTTTATCTTATATCTGTCCATAAACCATTCACCAATACTTGGAGAGAACAATGGAAAATTAACATTTTATTACCTTATCTCTTCTATACCCCACTTTGAGTGTAATTTATTCTACTGGATGTGTTCCCACAGCTTGACCTTAAGGCCAAAAACTTTCAGAATAGGTGGGGATACCACAGGCTTCATCAACTATTTAAAATGCCAATATAATGGTAATGGAACAACTTGTAAACAATTTAATAGACTCCAGCAGTGGATGATTGGGAACAAATTAGAGGGGAAATATTTTTTGAGTAAACTGTCCCTTTAAGTGGGTTCAAAAGGGGGGGCTGGTTTATGAGGAAACCTATATCTCAAAAACCAAAGATTCTTTTTTAAAACTAAAGAAATGCTTGTTTTAACATTTCCAAAAAATCCACTTAAGGGGGATCAAAAGGGGTGGAGGCTGATTTATGAGGATTTCTATATCTCAAAAACCAAAGATTTTACAGATGTGAAAATTGGTATTTAGATTCTCCTTTAAAAATAAAGAAACACATGTTTTACCATTTCCCAAACATCCTCTTAAGGGGGTCAAAAGGGGGGTGCGATTTATGAGGATACCTATATCTCATAAACCAAAGATGTTACAGACTTGAATATTGGTACTTAGATTACGAGAATTAATGAAAACTGAAGAAGTTAGTTCATGTCAGCGAGTGCGCAACCCGAACGGGCAGAGACGTTGCGAGTGGTCAGGTTTTTCAGTATTTTTTTACAAATCACAAAATCCCCGTGAGTGAAGCCGCGGGCAAGTATATATATATATATATATATATATATATATATAGGTATAGATATAGATATATATTGTACCAAAATACCATCAGATATATGTAGAAATTTGTGTTTCTGAAAAAATAGAACATATTCTTCTTTCTGAAGAACATTGGAATGTGAAATATTCATATTTTCATATTGGGATAGCGTACATGAGAATATGCAATTGGGTTTGCTCACGACTAGGATGTTAGTTTTTTCCCCACTTTATGGGAATACGTTATTGTGCACAGAATATTGTAAATTCAGCTTTTTACGTGCATCAGGTTAGCAAGCAAGCGAAAATAGTTTACTTTTAATTCATAATATGAGCACCAGCCGACGCGCAAAAAGCTTACTTCTAGCGCAGTTAACACTTGAGCTGTAGCGTTATATAGCGCTCCACTTGTAATTTAGTCCTGTGTGTATTCTTTGTTGAAAGGCCTGTGGAAAAATATAATTTATTCTTGGATTCATACATTCCATTTTAATTAGAATCTCTTCTATTCAATGCAGAAAAAACTCCCTTAGTTCTGCATGATTTAGCTACTGCGACGCCCAGTAACAGTTTTTATTGACCTTCCTTTATGCAGGATACTAAACGTTCTAATACATTATAGTACCCAGCAGAAGTGGAACTCTTGCTTTAAGTAATACACATATTAAAGGATCAGATAGTCCATTGTTCAGCTGGTATTGTCAGTGCATCTTTCAGTAAGTATTATGATATTTTTTTACCTATAATACCCCTGTTCAAAATGGGTTCCTCCCGAAAACAACATGGATCATTTTTTTGGTTGTTAATCTCCTGAGTAGGATAACCAAACAACAAATGCACCAGTTTGACATGTTTAGTAATTGCATTATAGGTGAAAGAGCCTGTTTGTAACATGTGCCCAATTAATCTGTTGTCGTCCAAAACCTTATGTACCATTGTATTTTTAGGGGATTTGTACAGGGGCATTATAGGTTCAGGGGGCATGTGTGTTTGTTGGATTATTGATTTTGCTAATTTTTAGTTGTGTAAAAGTGCTTATTACTAGACATGTGCATTCAGATCCTTCATTAGGAGCCAAATGCTGAAGAGGGTTTTTGACATTCAACTCTTTTCAGAGCCGGATTTAGTCTTGTCAAAGTTCAACAAACTAAGATCCATGCAAATTCAGACCTTAGTGTGTAGATCTTTTCAGTTTTACCTATTTGAATGAGTTGATTTGTAGTCTTCTTGGTGTGCATAAGAGTGAGGATAGTGTGTGGTTCATACTACCCCTTAAAACTACACAAACAACAGAGAAAGATTGAGGTGAGCAGAAACAAATATCTTTTTCTAGGATATATCTGCAAGACATTTGTAAAAGGTAATTAACCAATATTATGAAACTGGAAAAGAAAAGGGTGGAACTTGTCATCACTCTATAGTGTTACATCAAACTTAGTTAGATGATAGATAGACACAGACAGACATACAGACAGACTGATAGATTTTATATTTGTCATCTTATATTTCTTAAATGTTTTCTGCAATATATATATATATATATATATATATATATATATATATATATATATATATATATCAAAAAATTATCACATATATATAGAAATATATATTTAAAAATAAAAAAACATTTACATAGAAACATTTGTATTCTGTGTGAAGAACATTGGAATGTAAAGTATTCATAACTACCTTCAGCTTTAGAGCATTTGGTCTAACATGGTGTCAGGTTAACACTCGAGTGATAAGTGTAAGGGTTTTTTTTAGCAGCGGACTCCATTGAAGTCTATGAGGGATATTTATCAAGCCGTCAGCCGCAAATACGCTGGAATTCCGCAACGTAATTGTGGCGAGCCTGATTTGCCCCATTTATCAAAGCCTACAGACCGGCAAAAGTTGAAATTTGTGACGTAACATATGATCCGCCGGTCTCAATCTGACACAGATCGATGCTTACGTCATTACAGATGTTCTGAATATAAATTCAGCACTATCTGACAACTTTTGCCATTCATCAAACTTCTAACAGGTACACTCGCCACTATTCCGGACCAGCGTACCTGCTTTTCAATCCACCACCCTGGAGGCCGCGGATGCCATAGGAATCAATGGGAGTCTGAAAGCAGCGAAAGCTTATGTTCAATGCTGCCAGATATCCTATTGATATCTATGCTATAATAAAAGTAATGTTTACACCTAACACCCTAACATAAGCCCGAGTCTAAACACCCCTAATCTGCTGCCCCCGACATTGTCGCCACCTACATAATGTTTTTAACCCCTATCCCGGCACTCCCGGACCCTGCCGCAACCTAAATAAAGTTATTAACCCCTATCCCGCCGCTTCCGGACCCCACTGCCCCTACATAATGTTGTTAACCCCTATTCCGCCGCTCCCGGACCCCTCCGCAACTAAATAAAAGTATTAACCCCTATTCCACTGCTCCCGGACCCCTCCACAACTAAATAAATGTATTAACCCCTAAACCCCTGGCCTCCCACATCACTACCACTTACTAAACCTATTAACCCCTAAACCTCCAGCCCCCCACATCGCCATAAACTAAATTAAGCTATTAACCCCTAAACCTAACAACCCGCTAACTTTACATTATAATTACCTCATCCCTATCTTATAATAAATTTAAATTTACCTTTAGAATTAAAATAAACTATATTAAACTAATATTTAATCTACCCTAACTATTATACTAAAATTACATTAAACTATATTAAATTATTAATTAATCTACCCTATTATACTAAAATTACATTCAACTAACAATTAAATTAACTATATAACATATTTAAAAACCTAACCCTACTCAGATTATTTAAATCTACTATAAAGAATTACTAAGTTGTAAAAAAATAACAACTAAGTTACACAAAATAAAAAACACTAAGTTACACAAAATAAAAAAGAAATGATCAAATATTTAAACTAATTACACCTATCAAAATAAAAAAGCCCCCCCAAAATAAAAAAACCCCCAATCCTATTGGCTGATTGCAACAGCCAATAGGATTTTTTCCACCTTAATTCCTATTGGCTGATAGAATTCTATCAGCCAATTGGAATGTAATGGACACCATCTTGGATAACGTCATTTAAAGGGAAACTTCATTCTGCAAAAGTCATCTGAAGAAGAGGATGCTCAGCGCCGAATGTCTTAAAGATGGAGCCGCTCCGCGCCAGATAGATGAAGATAGAAGATCCTGTCTGGATGAAGACTTCTGCCCGCTTGCAGGAAGACTTTGGCCCTCTTGGATGAAGACTTCTGCCAGCTTCGCTGAGGACTTCTGCCGCTTGGATAAGGATGGATGTCTGCTCTTCGAAAACTGTAAGTGGATCTTTGGGGGTTAGTGTTAGTTTTTTTTAAGGGTTTATTAGGTGGAATTTAATTTTAGGTTAGGGACTTTGGGCTGAAAAAGAACTAAATGCCCTTTTAAGGGCAATGCCCATACAAATGCCCTTTTCAGGGCAATGGGAGCTTAGGCTTTTTAGATAGGTTTTTATTTGGGGGCTTTTTTGTGTGGGTGGTCGGTTTTACTGTTGGCGGGGGTGTTTGTATGTTATTTTTCAGGTAAAAGAGCTGATTTCTTTGGGGCAATGCCCCAGAAAAGGCCCTTTTAAGGGCCATTGGTAGTTTTGTGTAGGCTAGGGTTGTTTTTTTTATTTTAGGGGGGCTTTTTTATTTTGATAGGGCTATTAGATTAGGTGTAATTAGTTGAAATATTTGATCATTTCTTTTTAATTTTGTGTAACTTAGTGTTTTTTATTTTGTGTAACTTAATGTTTTTTTATTTTGTGTAACAGTTGTTATTTTTTGTAACTTAGTAATTCTTTATTGTAGATTTAAATAACTTGAGTAGGGTTAGGTTTTTAAAAATATAATATAGTGAATTTAATTGTTAGTTTAATGTAATTTTAGTATAATAGTTAGGGTAGATTAATTATTAGTTTAATGTAGTTTAATGTAATTTTAGTCTAATAATTAAGGTAGGTCAATTAGTAGTTTAATATAGTTTAATGTAATTGTAGTATAATAGTTAGGGTAGGTTAATTAATAGTTTAATATAGTTTATTTTAATTCTAAAGTTAAGTTTAAATGTATTATAAGGTAGGGATGAGTTAATATTTAATGTAAAGTTAGTGGGTTGTTAGGTTTATGGGTTATTAGCTTAATTTAGTTTATGGTGATGTGGGGGTCTGGCAGTTTAGGGGTTAATAGGTTTAGTAAGTGGTAGTGATGTGGGAGGCCAGGGGTTTAGGGGTTTAGTTGCGGAGGGGTCCGGGAGCGGGGGGATAGGGGTTAATAACTTTATTAGAGTTGCGGTGGGCTCCGGGAGCGGCGGGATAGAGGTTAATACAATTATTAGAGTTGCGGTGGGCTCCGGGAGCAGAGGGATAGGGGTTAATGCATTTATTAGAGTTGCGGTGGGCTCCGGGAGTGGAGGGATAGGGTTAATACATTTATTAGAGTTGTGGCGGGGTCGGGGAGTGGCGGGATAGGGGTTAAACATTTTAGTATAGTGGCGGTGTTTAGTGACAGGGTCTAAATAAAGTTGGGAAAAAGCCGAATAGCAGCAAGATCGATGACTATTAGTTAACAACAGTCCACTGCTCATCGCCCCATACTTGGTGCGCGGCTTTTTGACAGCTTTTTTTATAAATAAGGAGAGCGTATTCAGGTCCGCGTCTGCGATGTTAGGCGAGCGTACTGGTGCCATCAAATGCAGCACAGTTGACGGCTTGATTGATAGGCCTCTATATGAGAAAAAGTTAACAGTCATGATATCTGAAGTCCTGATGTTAGCGTGCATAAGGCATAAGGCTTTTGCTTGCACACTAACTTTTTACTTTCAATTTGTAATACTAACCCATTTGTATTAAAAGTCAACTTTATGTGCAGTTAGCGAGTGAGCAAAAGTAACAAAATACATAATTATATTACAAAGTGTAAGAACTGAAACAGAGCTCTTGGTTTATGGAATTTACCATTTGATTATAAATACATTTATTATGGACAAATTAATTAAAAAAATAGACTGTACTGGCATTTTATTTCAGTATTCTATAGCTCTAGTTAGCATCCATATTAATTTACTATTATATTATTTTTCTCAGTAAATTAGTCAATGCTGTTAGATAATTCACATGCATTTAGTTTGTGTTCTTAGTGAATTGTACCATCATTTTCCCTAACGGCTAGATTACGAGTGATGCGCTAACTGTAAGGCATAAGTGATATTCATTTTTTAGGCTTTTTGCGCATGATCAAAATAGCGCATGTATTACGAGTTGAAAGTAAACACATTTGCTTGAGCATATTCGAATTGGCATCAGGTTAGCGTGACATGAGAGCTTGTGTAAAGGGTTGGGGAATAAGAAATGGTGCATTCATTAAACACAGCATAAATACACGTAAAAGTACAGTTACACGTATATAAATATTGTCAGATAAAAATTAGGTTAAATATTATTTAAAAAGTTAAAAGGGCTCAACGATAGATGGTATAAGGTGTAGAAAAAAAATTCTGCAAAGGTCTTTAACATGTGTGTATATATATATATATATATATATATATATATATATATATACACTGTATATACATACATACACATGTGTAAATACATATGTACTGTGGCACTATATATATATATATATATATATATTTTAATCAAGAAAATTGCAGAGGGGACGCAGCTGCTATTTATTTTTGAGCTTATATCAACATAATATAGACACAAGCTACGTGTCTATATATCCAAAAGATAAAAATTTGGTGCTGACCCTTAAAATAATTATCATGGGTTAATGGAAGAGAGAACAACCTGGAACGGAATCCAGGATAAAAAAGACAGGGGATTCAGCACTCTTTTAGAAAAAAAAGCTCACAACTACAGAATATGCAAAACTGATTTAATCATTTAAACATCCACTGATCCGTCCTTAGTGGAGATCTCTTCCTACTAAAACAATTGAGAGGAGCCCACACATCTGAAACCCATCTCATATATGTTATCAAGCTATAATTGTAAACATTTTATTTGTTAATGGTAGCACATTCTCTTATTTTGGTTAGAATACGCTATAGACTGAGCCCATAGACATTTGGGTAAATGTCTTATATTTAGCTCCATGCCATACCTCCCTTTCTATAGGTTAATTATAACGATGGGAACCAATTGGCCACCTCACCTAATTAAAAGGGCTGCAGTTATCTGTTAGGCCCCCCACGTACTAGTTGAGACACCATTTATTACCTGCGGGTCATACCCCTTCTCCTTTTTCCCACATAGCCTATAGCTGGCATTTCCCTAGGAGAGGGGTGCCTATGGCAGACCTCTGCTTTCCATATATACTCAAATACCCTCCCCTGATCCCATTCTTTTTAGGAAACTACCCCTACTTTTATATCTCCTAGCTTGATTTTATTCATGGCGTAAATAGAGGATTAGAATGACCCGAGTCAGCTTAAGAGGTGTTACATTCATATGAACCCCAACATAGTATTCAGTTAAGATATCTTGTATAGTACGTTGGTCAATGCACATGTGTGGCTATCTTCCTGATATTAAACTAGAGCCCCTACAACTATTAACATTAATGGCCCTGTTGTCTTTATCTTTCCAGCTTTCTGGCTGGCTCCGCCCTCCATTTCCCCCCATTCCGAGCGGCTCTTGCCTGCTGCATCCCCCCCCCCCCCCCCCACACACACACTCAGGCCTCTGAAAGGTCGGTCAAAAGCCAATTCCCTATCTCCTATTAGTGATGTTGCGAATAGTTTGCCGGCGAATAGTTTCCGGCGAACATAGCATGTTTGCGTTCGCCGCAGCGGGCGAACATATGCGATGTTCGATCCGCCCCCTATTCATCATCATTGAGTAATACTTTGACCCTGTACCTCACAGTCAGCAGACACATTCCAGCCAATCAGCAGCAGACCCTCCCTCCCAGACCCTCCTACATCCTGGACAGCATCCATTTTAGATTCATTCGGAAGCTGCATTCTTAGTGAGAGGAGGGACAGTGTAGCTGCTGCTGATTTAATAGGGAAATCGATAGCTAGGATAGTGTATTCAGTGTCCACTACAGTCCTGAAGGACTCATCTGATCGATTCTGTAAGGACAGCACCCCAAAAAGCCCTTTTTAGGGCTAGAACATCAGTCTGCTTTTTTTTTTTTTCCTGTGTAATCTAATTGCAGCTGCCTGCCTGCCAGCATGTGTGTCAGACTCACAGCGTATACTGTGCCCACTTGCCCAGTGCCACCACTCATATCTGGTGTAACAGTAGTGTACATTTAAAAAAAACAACACTTTTTTGACTGTGTTAAATAATAGCAGTCAGTTTCCTTCACACGTGTGCGTTTCAGTGCCTGCCTGCCAGGGCACAGTGTCACCCCAGTACAACTCATATCTGGTGTAACAGTAGTGTAGATTTAAAAAAAAACAACACTTTTTTGACTTTGTTAAATAATAGCAGTCAGTTTCCTTCATACGTGTGCGTTTCAGTGCCTGCTTGCCAGGGCACAGTGTCACCCCAGTGCAACTCATATCTGGTGTAACAGAAGTGTAGATTTAAAAAAAAAAAAAACACTTTTTTGACTGTGTTAAATAATAGCAGTCAGTTTCCTTCACACGTGTGCGTTTCAGTGCCTGCCTGCCTGCCAGGGCACAGTGTCACCCCAGTGCAACTCATATCTGGTGTAACAGTAGTGTACATTTAAAAAAAACAACACTGTTTTGACTGTGTTAAATAATAGCAGTCAGTTTCCTTCACACATGTGCGTTTCAGTGCCTGCCTGCCAGGGCACAGTGTCACCCCAGTGCAACTCATATCTGGTGTAACAGTAGTGTAGATTTAAAAAGAACAACACTTTTTTGACTGTGTTAAATAATAGCAGTCAGTTTCCTTCACACGTGTGCGTTTCAGTGCCTGCCTGCCAGGGCACAGTGTCACCCCAGTGCAAATCATATCTGGTATAACAGTAGTGTAGATTTAAAAAAAAACAACACTTTTTTGACTGTGTTAAATAATAGCAGTTTCCTTCACACGTGTGAGTTTCAGTGCATGCCTGCCAGGGCACAGTGTCACCCCAGTGCAACTCATATCTGGTGTAATAGTAGTGTAGATTTAAAAAAAAACAAACACTTTTTTGACTGTGTTAAATAATAGCAGTTTCCTTCTTACGTGTGAGTTTCAGTGCCTGCCTGCCAGGGCACAGTGTCATATCAGTGTAACTCATATCTGGTGTAACAGTAGTGTAGATTTAAAAAAACAACACTTTTTTGACTATGTTAAATAATAGCAGTCAGTTTCCTTCACACGTGTACGTTTCAGTGCCTGCCTGCCAGGGCACAGTGTCACCCCAGTGCAACTCATATCTGGTATAACAGTAGTGTAGATTTAAAAAAAAAAAAACACTTTTTTGACTGTGTTAAATAATAGCAGTCAGTTTCCTTTACACGTGTGCGTTTCAGGGCCTGCCTGCCAGGGCACAGTGTTACCCCAGTGCAACTCATATCTGGTATAACAGTAGTGTACATTTAAAAACAACAACACTTTTTTGACTGTGTTAAATAATAGCAGTCAGTTTCCTTCACACGTGTGCATTTCAGTGCCTGCCAGGGCACAGTGTCACCCCAGTGCAACTCATATCTGGTGTAACAGTAGTGTACATTTAAAAAAAAAATTTTTTTGACTGTAATAGATTGAATAGCAGTTAGTTGTCTGCAAGCGTATGTGTCAGGCCTACAGCGTCTACTCTGCCAACTTCTGCCAGTGCACAGTGCCACTCATATCTGTTGTCACAGTAGCTTGCACGCATAGTACCACTAATCTAAAAAAAATGACAGGCAGAGGCAGGCCACCCCGCAGGGGCTGTCATGTTCGTGGTGCTGTGATTCCCTTTGGCCCTAGAATAATGCCCAGTGTTCAGAGGCCACGTACCCCGAACTCGAACATTTCTGAGGACATAGTTGACTGGCTAACACAGGACACCCAATCTTCTACAGCTTCCGCTCGGAACCTTGACGCACCCTCCTCCTCCAGCTTAGCTTCAGGCACCTCTCAAGTTACCACTCGCCCACCTGCCGCCACCACCAACACTAGCACCACAGCCGCTTCACTTGATCTGTCAGAGGAGTTATTTACAAATCAGTTGGAAGAAATGAGTGATAGTGATGCGCAACCATTATTGCCAGAGGATGTAGATAACAGGGATATGTCTCAGTCAGGCAGCATTACACAAATGGACGTAACAGGGATTAAACTGATAAGAACATAACTACTTAACACACCACTCCTATCTGGTGGCACATTAGATTGCATGTGCAGTGCCCCAAATTTGAAGTAGGAGGACCGACCAAGCATCTTTTTCCATCTCCCGGTTCCTAAAATCGATGCCATATACACGTCCCCTGATAGGGGACGTAACAGGGATTAAACTGATAAGAATAGAACTACTTAACACACCACTCCTATCTGGTGGCACATTAGATTGCACGCGCAGTGCCCCAAATTTGAAGTAGGAGGACCGACCAAGAACCTTTTTCCATCTCCCGGTTCCTAAAATCGATGCCATATACACGTCCCCTAATAGGGGACGTAACAGGGATTAAACTAATAAGAATAGAACTACTCAACACACCACTCCTATCTGGTGGCACATTAGATTGCACGCGCAGTGCCCCAAATTTGAAATTTCTCTTGGTATTCTTAGTTGAAAGCGTAACCTAGGAGGTTCATATGCTAATTTCTTAGACCTTGAAGCCCACCTCTTTCAGATTGCATTTTAACAGTTTTTTACCACTAAAGGGTATTTCATATAGATAACACTGTGCTCGTGCATGAGAAGTTATCTGGGAGCAGGCAACGATTGGCTAGACTGCAAGTCTGTCAAAAGAACTGAAAAAAGGGGCAGTTTGCAGAGGCTTAGATACAAGATAATCACAGAGGTTAAAAGTATATTATTATAAATGTGTTAGTTATGCAAAACTGGGAAATGGGTAATAAAGGGATTATCTTTCTTTTAAAACAATAAAAATTCTGGTGTAGACTGTCCCTTTAAACGGGGAGTTTGGTCTGTCACTGTGAAGCGGGCATAACCCTTACACTACCTGATCGATACAACATCATACCTGATGTTTTAAAGCACGTTATTCCAAACAATTTAGGAATGTTAGGTGATTTATGCCCTTTATGGCTTAAAACCAGACTCTGCATCAACTATGTAATTTCCATGGGAGTTTTGCCATGGATCCCCCTCCGGCATGCCACAGTCCAGGTGTTAGTCCCCTTGAAACAACTTTTCCATCACTATTGTGGCCAGAAAGAGTCCCTGTGGGTTTTAAAGTTCGCCTGCCTATTGAAGTCTATGGTGGTTCGTCCGGTTCGCCCGTTCGCGAACAGTTGTGGAAGTTCGCGTTCGCCGTTCGCGAACTCAAATTTTTATGTTCGCGACATCACTATAATTTATAGTTTATAAAGCACCTCTTATCTTGAGATAGGGATCATTAGATATATATTATAAAAACCGAGGTCTCATTGATATATGGTCCAGTCACCTGTGTTTCTTATATATTACTTTACATTTTCTCTTTATAGTGGCAGAAGTGGTTTTATAACGCTTGTCAACTGTTCTACTACTTTCATATGTATATATGGCCCCACTATGGGCTGGATATTGTGAGAACAACTGCTTTATTAGTATATCTGTTAGAAAAGAACAATAGATAGAGGCGCCAATGGTGCAGATCAATGGTGGATCTTAGAAACTTCTGACAAGAGATGAATACAGGGTACTCACTTGTATAAAAGGCAATCAGTTATGCCTATAGAGACAGGCGGGATTTCTGCAGCAGTCCAGCTAGCTGATCAAGGATAACTCCAGAGTGCAGGGGATCATCAGACCCAATGAATATACCAGCAGGGTATAAGAGCAGGATACTGGGGTCAGGGATTCTTGCCTGATAGTAGCGTAGCACCAAGCTATACATGACACATGGAGTTGGTAAAGTTAAAAACAAATTTATTATAAAAAGTTATAAAATACACAACTCATGTTTGTGCCAATAAAAGCTTGGGAAAGCAGAGAAACAATGCGACGTGTTTCTCAGTAAAACTGTTTCATCAGGCATGTTTCTCATCTGTTACTTTCATCCTTATATAGGGCTACGCTACTAACAACCCCATATTCCCACCCCCAACAATACAGATCCTAGGACCAATCAGGACCCTTCGTTTGTACACACCCACCCTGCTGCAATATTGTTTATAGTGGATATATGACTAATAAACAATTTTATAAATGTATATTATTGTCCCTACAATGTGTTCAAAACAGTGTATAAAAAATCAGTACTTTCGTTGTACTATTATCAATATTTTAGCTTGTTTAACTTATATTATCCATTGTTCGTCAAAACTATTTTTTAATAGCTAGCTGGACTGCTGCAGAAATCCAGCCTGTCTCTATAGGCATAACTGATTGCCTTTTATACAAGTGAGTACCCTGTGTTCGTCTCTTGTCAGAAGTTGCTAAGATCCACCATTGATCTGCACCATTGGCGCCTCTATCTATTGTTCTTTTCTAACAGATTGCCTTCCATTGGATGTCATTAGAGAGCTGCCTCTGTGACACCTTGAACATCAAACTAACTTATCCTGATTCTGGAGAATTTACAGCCAGCTGATATTATCTGGACTTTATCTGGACTTTATCCTGACGCTGACTTAATTTGGTGGTAATATTCCACACTTTCGCACTTGGAGATATTTATAATTTACATAATTTTTTGTTTTGTGCATTTTTGATCTCCTGATTGCTCATAGGGAGAAACTGATAGAAGAGGTCTCCATTCAGATAGACATAGTACAGAAAGATTTAGAACCCCTTAAAGAACATTCAGAATATTCTAAACTCAATACTCAAACTATTAAAGCAGTGGACTATTACCAATTGGAAATCATCACAAGTAAAAATAAAAAACTGAAAAGAGATGAGTAAAATTATAACAAGGGGGAAGTATATACATTTAATCGTAATAATAAGAAAGATGAATGGTCCACAGTGTCTTACAATAAAAACAATAAGACACATCCAAACAGTCAAAATATGGGTCAAGGTAAAAACAAACAACCAAATAAAACTAATAGTCACAAAAACTCAGGGCAGGGTAGGAATTATCACCATGCTCAATATGACAGATGGCCGAATAACCAAAACTTCAAGGATAGGAACCATCAAAATAGACAGACACCTCAACAAGAGGGGTTTATCCCTTCTTACCAACACAATACATATCAACATTATGATAATCCTAATATGATTCCGGTTCAAAATAGGTTCCAAGCCCTAAACTCTACAAATAATGAAAGCCAGATGGGCCCACATGAAGCTAGGAATAACCCGAATAATAATTATGATAATCATGCATCAAAATCTAATGAGGTTTTTTTAGGTTTTTTAGGGACACCAAATTTAGCTCCGCTATGGAGGAGGAATCAACAACAACCTCCCAACCAGTCTCAAAATGGGAAAAAAGACCATTTCCAAACGGGGACGGAGAGGTAGAGGGAAAACCCAACAAAAAGAAAAACTAGAAAAATTAAAGAAAGGGATATATAACCTCTCCTCTCATATCTTATCAAATGATGAGATAAGAATCTTAGGTAGAGGTTTGTCATATTGTCCACCCAAAACACACAATCTATTCCACCTTTTTGTTGATCTTAATAAATATACCAGGAAATTGTCGCTACAAAGGTATTTTGCCCTAAAGTCCCTTCGAAAGAACAACATTGAAGGTACACCAATACTTCTTTATAGCCAACAAGATAGACATTCATTGTCTATTTTGTACTGTGAACCAGAACAACTCACTGAAGAATTATTTGGGACAGTAATTCATACTTCTCTTTCACCTACATCCACCTTCAATCCACCAAAGGACGATGTATCATACATCGATTTATTTCAACAACTAGTTTTGGATGACTGGGAAACCATTCCCCACCATATTGTGGGAAATAGGAAAATCTGGCCGAATGAGGAAAGAGCCCTTAGAAGCCTTACGAGTGACAAAAGTATTGTCATTCGTCAGGTGGATAAAGGTGGTGCCCTAGTAATCCAAAGCTATTCAGACTACACCAGGGAAGCTGAACGTATCATCTATGATACTAACTACTAAAGAAAACTACCTAAAGACCCTACTATAGAATTGTCTAAAAAAACTTATCAAGATACTAGAGGAGGGCACTGTAGAGGGCATCTTAAATAAAAAAGAACAAAGGTACCTATCCCCTGACCATCCTAATGTTCCCTACTACTATCACCTTCCAAAATTACACAAAGATTCATTAAATCCACCGGGGAGGCCAATCATAGCAGGGATCAACAGCATTACTGATAAGTTAAGTGAGTACGTGGATATTTTCTTACAAAAATATGTGTGCCATCTTCCTTCCTATATTAAGGACACTACTGACCTTCTGCAAAAACTAACACATATACAATACAAAAATAATTATCTATGGTTAACTTGTGACATGGGAGCCCTTTACTCCAATATATCCCATGATTTGGGACTAAAAACAACCTCAATCTTTTTGGAGAGAGACATATATATGCCAACCAAATAGAAGAAATATCTCATTACCCTCATTAATTTTATTCTCAAACATAATTATTTCCAATTTTTAGATCAATTATTTTTACAGATTAAGGGAACGGCCATGGGCACCAGATTTGCCCCCAGTTTCGCAAACCTCTTCATAGGGATTTTTGAAGAAACATACATCTATAATGCGAAATGGAGGGGCAATCTGGTGTTCTATGGCCATTACATAGATGACCTTTTATTTATTTTTGAGGGATCAGCCATAGAAGCACAAGATTTTGTTAACTTTCTGAATAGTAATAACATGGGTATTGATTTTACATCAAATATACAGACAGAAACCATCGAATTTTTGGATGTAGTCCTGGCTTGGGATGTTAATAACCTAATATGTACATCCACTTATTTTAAGACAGTAGACTGCAACAATTTTTTACATTTTTCCAGTAATCATCTTAACAGTTGGAAAGTTAACATCCCTTACAGTCAATTCTGCAGAATTAGACGCAACTGCAGCTCCATAGATATGTACAATAAACAGTCCCTAATACTAAAAGAGATGTTTAGTGAAAAGGGCTACCCAATGGAACTTATAGAATACGTTTACAATAGAGCAAGATTATTGGATAGAAGTAAACTTCTCTCTTCAGAGAAAAACTCCAAAAAAGAAAAAGAAAGCAGTTGTATGCAGGGACAACCCTTATTTGTAACTCAATACAATTCAAATCAGAAAGCGGTCAGCAAAGTCCTTAAGAAACATTGGCCAATATTGCTCAAAGATCATATTCTCAAGAAAATACTGACCACACAACCTAGGGTTGTATATAGGAGAGCTCCAACTCTGAAGCAAAAATTGGCACCTAGCAAAGTAGTAATGACTAGGAAACCCATTAAACATCGGAGAATTAGGGCCAATAATAATTTGATAGAGAGAATTCCAACTAACATTGGCACTTTCAGATGCGGTCATAGGCGTTGCAACATGTGTAAATCCATCACGCATGGGACAACGTCCATCACTTCATATACAACAGGCGAACAATACCACATCTCAGAACATCTGTCATGTGATTCAAGCTATGTGATATATGCACTCACATGTGCATGTGGAATCCAGTACGTCAGATGCACCTGCAGGAAGGTTAGACTTAGATGGGGTAAACATCAGAGGAATGTAATAAAAAAATCCCCTAAACACAGTGTCTCAAGACACTGTTGTTCCAAATACATCAGATGAAAATGCCAGTTTAAGATTACCCCACTGGAAAGTGTCCCTAGTAGTCATCATTATAACAGATTTACACAACTCAGACAAAGGGAGACGTTTTGGATTTTTAAATTCCAAACCCTTTTCCCGAAGGGGTTAAACAGAGTCATAGATTCTGCTGCCTTTATATAGTTTATTTTAAAACTATAGATAGTAGAGGTCCCCTTCCTATATAGTTGAGGTATTATAGGTACCAATACTGTTCCATTGTTATCATGCCTGATGTATATATGTGTTGATACATATACAGGGCTGTGTGATGGGTTGTCACATAAGTATGTATTTTTGGTTTTCTTTTGCATTATTCTCCCTGTACACCAGAGTTTGGATTAGCCCGCCCTGCTGCAATTAGTTATTCATATAGTTATACCTATTTAATAATTTATTTAATATTTAAGATATATTAGTATTAGGCTGACCATATGTCCCGTTTTGAAAGGGACAGTACCGTTATTTTATGTTTCTTCCCCTGTCCCGTTGTTTCTTTAATAATATTCATTTTGTCCCGTTTTGAGGGTTATTAGACTGTGCGACCAGCGCAAGTGTCATTTTTTAGCACACATACCACTTACTAACATTTTTTAAACTTCCTGCCGGTAGGAAGGGTAGTTTTTTTTTAACTGCACGGTTTGGGTGGCCATGCCCACATGATCCACAGCACCGCGTCTATGCCGCCCGCACTCAAAATTAGGGGCGTGATCATTGAAAGCAAGTGATAGCAGGTCAGTACTCAGTCGTGAGCTGTCAGACTGAACTGAGGAGAGAGACTGGTCACGAGAGAGAAGTTAGAACTACTAGCTAGTGCCTAGTAAGGACAGGAGTTGGACTAGATCTGTCATCATCTGATGTGATGATCATCTGCCTCTGCCATCACCCGAATTAGTGGCTGACCATCACCAGAGAGATAATTCTTACCATCTTCTCGTGTCACAGTGTGAACATACAAACATAGTGATCAAGTAGATCAAATGTCTAAGTTCTGCAAGAATTGTGCATGGCCAAAGTAAGACCAGTGTCTGTGCCTGTCAATCAATTAAATTGTCATTAATTATGCTTATTATTATGCTGCTGCAGTGCTGGTTGTACAGACGTTATAAATAACAATTATCATCATCAAGTAACTATTTCCACATTTTTCTCAGTTTATCCACCATGTAACAATGATTTTGGGCAACTCAGCTAAGGATAATTGTTGGCTCAATAGTTTATATTCATGTCATAAAAGAACTTTTGTTAAAATCTTACTTTTTTTCCCTATGAATAAAGAATTTTAACCCTGTCCCGTTTTTGACATCTCAATGTCCCGTTTTTGTCTCAAGGAAATATGGTCAGCCTAATTAGTATATATATGCCATTTTAACCATTATCATATCCAGAGCTGCTTAGACATCCAAGCATCCATTAGGTTCACTAGTGTGTGTAAGATCTCTTTACTTTGCACATAGTATCTCACTCAGTCACCTTCACTTAGTCTATTATAATTATCACTTTAGCGCTCCTCATTTAGTATAAAACACTATATTCACGTTTGAGCTCAAATTTTGCCAATGAGAGTAATAAACCTACATGGGCAATTTCTTATTTGTCATTTTTGAAGACATATCACTCAGTCACCTTCACTTAGTCTGTTATAATTTTCACTTTAGCGCTCCTCATTTAGTATAAAACACTATATTCACGTTTGAGCTCAAATTTTGGCAATGAGGGTAATAAACCTACATGGGCAATTTCTTATTTGTCAATTTAGAAGACATATCACATATACTAAATTACCATTGAGTACTTATAATTTTGTTGATTAGCTTATATATGGCGTTATTTACGTCATTTCTATTTTTGTCCCCTCACCATATCAACATTCTCCTTTAATACACTTATTGGTTATATTCCAGCTGAGTATTAACATTTTAGACATTATACGATTCACATATGTTCTGTTCACAAGTTGTGAGAAAGTTGATATTATCCCACTTATATATATTATTTTATGTCTGATACCAGTACATACACATATATATATGTTTTTAGGTATACTATCACTAACATTACCTTTTCACATTTAGTTATAGTAAAGTCTCACTGTGACGAGACCAATCTCGCCACTGTGCATTGGAGGAGCCTGATTGCCCGCCTGCTGCCTTTAGACTATGGGTAAGTTACACTGAGCGCCAAATGCTAAGGACCCTTTGCTTTAATAAATTGACCCCTAGCGGTCAAATAGATATGGATAATCAGATACGAGGTAATTAAAGCGCCAAAAACCAAATGGCCGGGTCTGGGGTATATAAAATTAAGTCAGTTTATTAGTACACATACATAAAAGTTAACATTACGTTAATCATAAAATCAAAAAATATAAAAAATAATCAAGGATCCAAGATTTTACAATGAGTTAAAATCAGAAATAAAAACAATTGTTTACTTATACAATATTTTCCGGATTTGTGAGTGGATCAGTGTAGGTGGTTCTTCTAGAGAGACACTTCTTTGTCTATCTAAAGCTAGCTAAATGTCTTGCATCATGTGGTAATTATGATGTATAATATTACTAGTTGTGCAATATTATTTTGGTCTCCCAATAGACTCCCAATTAACTTGATGTGAGTAAGGGGTGTTTGATAGTGTTAAAAAAATAATAATATAATTGTGTCTAAGAAACAGTGTTTGATGGTGTTCCCTTAAAATGTTGAACAACAACAGTTCGGTGTTTAAAATAACGATGTTGAAAATAACGATGTTGAAAAACAAACAATTTGAAAAACAAACAATTTTGAAAAACAAATGTTATTAGAGAACAAAGTAAACAAACGATTTTTAACGCTGTGTGAACAAACTTGATTTTCAATGGTGATCACCGACAATAGTGATAGAGAGCAAAAGCTCCAAATGTGAAAAAAAGAAGAAAAAATGAAAAAATGTGTGTAAAAAAGTATAAAAAATAGTCCTGAAAAATTGTGAACAATCACACAACCAAAAAGACTGTAAAAATAGGATGAAAGTGTACTTGTTATTCCTCCCAATTAGAGTGTAGAAACTTGTCTCCCAATGTTCCTCTCGCCAGTGTGAAGTGCAATCTATCTTCTAGGTGGTGACCCAAACGGTCAGTGTAATTCTCAGCAGTTCTCTATTCTTTTCTGCCAAAAACAAAAATAATAATAGTGCAGATGGTTTTAGACAAAATAATCCTACCAGAGTGTCACTTACCAGTCAACGTGTTTCGGTCATACACTGACCTTTCTCAAGACTGGTTTTTCTTATTCTTTGGGGTCTTTTTATACCCTGTTTAATTAGCATTTTCGTGATACCGGAAGTGGCGATCACCACTTCCGGTTTGCGCTACGCAAAACTTTTTCTTATTTTGTTATACTTCTTCGTTTTGTCTAACTTGTTTCTTTGTGTATTTAGTTGGATTTACTTTGGGGCTATTATTGGATGTTTTCTAGGGCTATTCTTTCATATTTGTTTTACTTTGAACTTCCGTTTTCTCATTAGTTAAATCCTAAGGTGTGTACGAAATGCTCACCCCCATTGGCTGTTGTCAAATGTTATAGAAGTTTGGGTGTTACCTCATTGGTCGATTCTTAAGGTGTGCTCCTTATAGTGATCCCTATTGGTTTTGTAGAAGTGTGTTTGTTTATCGTATCAGCTGTGTTTTTTGTTTATTTTGTAAGTGTGTCAGCTTATAGAAACTGACAGTTTCTGCCCAGATTTACTCTTCATATTGACATTTAGTGAGTTTTTTTGTGAGATCTAGTAGTTCACGATATAGATAAATTTTACTTTTGTAGATAGTTGGAGCTTGGAGTTGGTGCTATATGTTAACATTGTGAAACGTCATGCAGATATATATATCTTTCTCTTTGCTAACATGGTTTTTTAAAAAAATCTGTTCATTCACAGGTTTTTTATTCAGTTTTTTTATTTTTGAGGGTTACGGTTTTCTTCAATTAGAGGAATGAGAATTGTGCTTTCATTATAATTGTGCCAGTTTTTTAGATCTCAAAACCTCTCTCTGATTATCCAACCTCTAGGTTTTCTTAATACTCCATGAAGCTGCTTTTTACTAATAGGTCTTATAGCTTCAATGTTTTGTATTTCTGTTCGCTTTTTGTTTTTTCAATATGTTTTTAGGTTTATGGGGATTAAATTTACCTTTATGAATATGGATGAAGTTAGAGATGGAAGGGCTATTTCCTCCTACCTTTATGCCCTATAGGAATTAGGTATGTCTTTAAAACATGGATATGAGTAAATTGGAAAGATTATTACATTCTACCCTTATGACCTTTGTGTTTTGTCATTCCTTAATTGTATCTAAGGTCCTTCTAAGGTCCAGTCTGGAACATTTTAAGCTTGTGTATACTATTCTAAAGGTGGTGCTCCTCTATAAATAATTTATTTGGAGGATATGTGTTCAGTTATGTTGTTGGGTTACTGTTGGTTGTTTGTTCTGAGTGAGTGAAAAATTGATCAGAATTTATAATCGATCATTGGTGTTTATATAGATGCTTCTATTGGACAGAATTTTTTTAGCTGTTAGCTGTAAATGAATTTAGACTATAATTTGTACTACTTTTTAGTATTCATCTTGAAAAATGGACTAGATAGCTTTTGTATTGCACTAGTCTTTACAATTTGGGACCAAATAACTGAGTGGGCTTTCGTTTAAGATGAGTCAGAAACGAGTCAAAGGAGAGATTTCATATCGGTGCGGCTTTATATTTGTCTGTTATTTCATTTTCTCCAGGCTTTTGTGGGATATTTTTCGAAATTGTACTTGAGTATAATTTCTTTAGTTATAATTTCTTTAGTAGAAGAAATTTTTTGTTTGTATTTGTCTTTTTTCAGTTTCAGATGACGTATTTTCACCGGATGGTCAAAATCTCTTGCTTAGATTTCCTGATGAACCAATTCTTAAAGTTTTTTTCAAAAGTGAGAGTTATTTATGTTGTTATTTTCGTGAGGTCTTTCTTCTTATGAGTCATTTTGGTACTCTTCCACAGTTTTGGTTGATTTATGCCAGAAGTCAATTCAGATTCAATAAGTGGGACAAGTCCTCTTTGTTGTTCAAACCTCTTGGGTAGAGGGAGTCTAGACGAAAGATCCATTTTGACTCTTCTGTGAGTAGTCTTTTTTCTTGGTTACCTCCACGCCAATTCTTCAATACTTTCTGTATTCCTATGTATGTTAAAGCTTTAGTGTCTCCAGGATGTTTTTCCAAGAAGTGTTTGTACAATGCTGTTTCTTTGTTGAGTTTCTCGATACACAGCAGATGTTCGCGTATCCTATCCCTCAGTGGCCTGGACGTTTGTCCCACGTATTGGAGACCACATGGGCACTGGAGTAGGTACACTACGTTCTTATCCTGGCACCGTATTAAGTCATTGATCTTGTATTTTTCCTTGTTGTTATATGATTGGAATTCTGTTGATTTTTTGCCACATTTGCATGCCTTGCATGTATGGCAAGGGAAGAAGCCTTTTATTGTTTTCCCAAATGTGTCTTTTATTTCCAATTGTTTGACTTTCTTTATACTTGGTGCTAGTTTGTTCTTTAGATTACTAGTTCTTCTATACACAAATTTTGGTCTTTGGGGTAACCTTTCTCCAAGGATGTCATCATCCCTCAGTATGTTCCAATGTTTCCTAAAGATGTCTTCGATAATGCGACTGTTCTCACTGTATTCTGTTATTAGTGGTACATCAAGGATATCGTTATTATTAGTCACCCTGGTCCTGTCTTTATATTTGGTTAATTCCTTTCTTTCAATTTTTCGGATCTCTTCTATCCTCTGGTCCAGATGGTTTTCCTTGTAACCTCTCACAAGGAATTTTGCCTTGATTATCTGGGCTTGTTCTTCCCATTTTTGTGGATCTGAACAGTTTTTTCTCATCCTTAAAAGTTGTCCCTTTGGAATGTTCGCTTTCCAATTTCTATGATGACAACTGGTTTGGTGGACATAGTTGTTACTGTCCACCTTTTTGAAATGAGTCGATGTTTTAATAGTGTTGTTCTTTATTTCTATTTCCAAATCCAGGTACGTAAGAGATTTTTGACTGTGTTCATATGTGAACCGTAGATTTAGTTCATTTTGGTTCATCACTTTGAAGGTGTATTCTAAATCTTCTTGGGTTCCTTTCCAGATTAGTATTATGTCATCAATATAACGGCGATAGAGAACCAGGTCCGCGCCAGCGGGACATGATTCCCAAAATATTTCTTCCCACTTTGCCATGTAGAGATTGGCATAGCTGGGCGCGAACCTGGTCCCCATCGCCGTCCCACATATTTGCCTGTAAAATTTCCCTTCATTGCTGAAGTAATTGTGATGTAAAATGTAGTTTATACTTTCTAGTATAAATTCACATTGTCTCTCCGGGAGTTCTTCATCTCTCTCCAAATAAAATTGTACTGCTTTTAGTCCCTCCTCATGCGGAATACTTGTATATAATGCAGTAACATCACAAGTTGCCAGGATGAAGTTCTCCTCCCAGTTTATTTCCTCCAGTAGATTAATAATCTGAGTCGAGTCCCTTAGATATGATGGGCGTTCTTTGACATGCTTCTGGAGATGTCTATCGACATATTCTGACAAGTTACTGCTTAAAGACCCTATCCCCGAGATTATTGGTCTTCCCGGGGGGTTTTTCAGATCTTTATGAATTTTTGGTAGATGGTATATTACCGGAGTTCTCGGAAATTGTACATTTATATAATTGTACTCTTTTTCGTTAAGAATGTTTTCTTCTTTTGCTCCCTTCAAGAGGTCTGTCAGTCTTTTTTTGTATAGTTGGGTTGGATTTTCTCTCAGTCTTTCGTACGTGTTTTGATCACTTAGAATCTTCTCCGTCTCGATGTTATAGTCTGTTTTGTTCATCACCACAATCCCACCGCCTTTATCAGCGGGTTTAATGGTGAGATTGTGGTTGTCTTCCAGCTTTTTGACGATTTGGATCTGTTTATCCGTTAGGTTCTTATTCTTTAGTTTCAACTTTTTGCTGTCAATATCACGTATTTCTCTGCATACTATTGTCTCGAATGTTTCGAGCGCCGTTCCTTTATGGGTTAAAGGGTAGAAGGTGGACTTTGGCTTCAGATTGGTGTGTCTATAGCCGTCATCTTGTTGAGTATGACTGTATTCTTGAAAGCCATAACCTGTCCTTTCAAGCGGTGATTTCAGGAAAAATCTTTTCAGAGTTAATTTTCTGATGAACTCTTTTGTATTTATGAAGGTCGTGAACTTATCTAGACTTTTAGATGGGGCAAAAGACAAGCCCAATTTTAAGATGGATCTCTCATCCTTATTTAGTTCATAAGAACTCAGGTTAAATATCCCTTTTTCTGATTCATCTTCCACGTTGTGCTCCATTTCCATTATTTTCTTCTTTGTTTTTAGACCACCTCTTTTCCCTCTGTGGGTCTTGTTTTTACCCGTGTGGTCGATTGATTTTGTTCTCCTTTTTTGTAGTTCTGGTGGTCCAATTCTAAAAAAGGAGAGGAGGAAGAAGATGTGTGGGGAACTTGTGTATCCGTTGTTGTTTGGATGTTCGATCTATTTGTTCCAATCTTCTTTTCTCTACCTCCTGGTTGACCCCCTGTCTTCTCTATATTTTCCTTCAATCTCTCGTTATGGAATCCCTCTCTTGGTCCTTGTTGTCTTCTTACTTGTTGAGGGGTCCCATAGGTGTTTTCATTTCTAAAAGATTGGTATTGCCTTTCTCCATATGTCGGTCTTCCATCAAAATTCCGCTTCTGTTGGTAGTTCCTATTGTTCCATTGATATTCCCTTTCTTGGTATCTTTGATCTCTCCAGCTCCTCTCTGGATAATTAGAGTTATTCCAATGTTCTTGTGCGAATCTCTCCTTATAATCTCGCTCTCTCTCTCTTTCATCATAGGGATTTCTATAATATTCCCTTCTATCCCTTCTTTGTTCAAAGTGGTTATAGCCCATTCTATTATTGTTATATGGTCTTTCATATTGGTTCTGCCTGTCATGTGTGTATTGCCCCTTGTAGTTGTTACCAAAATATCTATGTTTTTGATTATAAGTGCGGGGGTTGTGTTCATTCTTATAATCAGTATATTTCGGTTTTTCGTTATAGTATTCTGACATGTTATGCCTGTAGTTTGGCGTGTGGTATTGCCTTTCAGAGTTTTGTAAATTAGTTCTGTCTTTTTTGGCTTTATTATGTGTCACTGTTGTCCATGTGTTAGATTCAATTCTATCATTATTTATATCAGTATTTTCCTCATTCGAATCTTCTTCTGATTCAGAGTTTACTTTTTCTTCATTGTTTTTCTTTTCTAGTTCCCTTACTAATTTTTTGGTTTTCTTTTTTATAATATCCTCCTTTATTTTATTTATTTTCTTTACCAGGCTTTCTTTTTTGTGTGCAATTTCTTCACATTCTGATCCAGAATTTTCTAGGTTTAGAATAATGACTTCATTTTCCTTAATATCTAAGTCAATCTGCCTTACTTGTGTTTCTCTATATTCAATAATTATCTTGATTAGCTGTTGTGAAGTTTGAATTAACAAATTCTTCCATTTTTCAGCTAGGGTTTCTGAGAGTGGAAAAGCACACTCCTTGTGCACTAATAGCCCTTTTGGAATGATTCCTAATTCTAAACATTTTTGGAGGAATGAGATCTCTCCTTTATATTTTACCTCCGAGATGAGTAGCTTTTCTAATTCTTTAAAAATTAGATGTATATCTACAGTGTCATCCTCTTCCTCTGATATGTGTTCCTCTCTTCTTGTATTTGTGATGTCAATATTTATAGGTTCCCTTAAACTCTGAAAAGAATTCATTTTGTAATGAATTGATTAATAGAATGCAGTGGCTGCTCTGTGTGTGCTAGGAAATGTGCAAAATATTGGTAAGTTACACTGAGCGCCAAATGCTAAGGACCCTTTGCTTTAATAAATTGACCCCTAGCGGTCAAATAGATATGGATAATCAGATACGAGGTAATTAAAGCGCCAAAAACCAAATGGCCGGGTCTGGGGTATATAAAATTAAGTCAGTTTATTAGTACACATACATAAAAGTTAACATTACGTTAATCATAAAATCAAAAAATATAAAAAATAATCAAGGATCCAAGATTTTACAATGAGTTAAAATCAGAAATAAAAACAATTGTTTACTTATACAATATTTTCCGGATTTGTGAGTGGATCAGTGTAGGTGGTTCTTCTAGAGAGACACTTCTTTGTCTATCTAAAGCTAGCTAAATGTCTTGCATCATGTGGTAATTATGATGTATAATATTACTAGTTGTGCAATATTATTTTGGTCTCCCAATAGACTCCCAATTAACTTGATGTGAGTAAGGGGTGTTTGATAGTGTTAAAAAAATAATAATATAATTGTGTCTAAGAAACAGTGTTTGATGGTGTTCCCTTAAAATGTTGAACAACAAATGATATTCAGAGAATAAACAGTTCGGTGTTTAAAATAACGATGTTGAAAATAACGATGTTGAAAAACAAACAATTTGAAAAACAAACAATTTTGAAAAACAAATGTTATTAGAGAACAAAGTAAACAAACGATTTTTAACGCTGTGTGAACAAACTTGATTTTCAATGGTGATCACCGACAATAGTGATAGAGAGCAAAAGCTCCAAATGTGAAAAAAAGAAGAAAAAATGAAAAAATGTGTGTAAAAAAGTATAAAAAATAGTCCTGAAAAATTGTGAACAATCACACAACCAAAAAGACTGTAAAAATAGGATGAAAGTGTACTTGTTATTCCTCCCAATTAGAGTGTAGAAACTTGTCTCCCAATGTTCCTCTCGCCAGTGTGAAGTGCAATCTATCTTCTAGGTGGTGACCCAAACGGTCAGTGTAATTCTCAGCAGTTCTCTATTCTTTTCTGCCAAAAACAAAAATAATAATAGTGCAGATGGTTTTAGACAAAATAATCCTACCAGAGTGTCACTTACCAGTCGACGCGTTTCGGTCATACACTGACCTTTCTCAAGACTGGTTTTTCTTATTCTTTGGGGTCTTTTTATACCCTGTTTAATTAGCATTTTCGTGATACCGGAAGTGGCGATCACCACTTCCGGTTTGCGCTACGCAAAACTTTTTCTTATTTTGTTATACTTCTTCGTTTTGTCTAACTTGTTTCTTTGTGTATTTAGTTGGATTTACTTTGGGGCTATTATTGGATGTTTTCTAGGGCTATTCTTTCATATTTGTTTTACTTTGAACTTCCGTTTTCTCATTAGTTAAATCCTAAGGTGTGTACGAAATGCTCACCCCCATTGGCTGTTGTCAAATGTTATAGAAGTTTGGGTGTTACCTCATTGGTCGATTCTTAAGGTGTGCTCCTTATAGTGATCCCTATTGGTTTTGTAGAAGTGTGTTTGTTTATCGTATCAGCTGTGTTTTTTGTTTATTTTGTAAGTGTGTCAGCTTATAGAAACTGACAGTTTCTGCCCAGATTTACTCTTCATATTGACATTTAGTGAGTTTTTTTGTGAGATCTAGTAGTTCACGATATAGATAAATTTTACTTTTGTAGATAGTTGGAGCTTGGAGTTGGCGCTATATGTTAACATTGTGAAACGTCATGCAGATATATATATCTTTCTCTTTGCTAACATGGTTTTTTAAAAAAATCTGTTCATTCACAGGTTTTTTATTCAGTTTTTTTATTTTTGAGGGTTACGGTTTTCTTCAATTAGAGGAATGAGAATTGTGCTTTCATTATAATTGTGCCAGTTTTTTAGATCTCAAAACCTCTCTCTGATTATCCAACCTCTAGGTTTTCTTAATACTCCATGAAGCTGCTTTTTACTAATAGGTCTTATAGCTTCAATGTTTTGTATTTCTGTTCGCTTTTTGTTTTTTCAATATGTTTTTAGGTTTATGGGGATTAAATTTACCTTTATGAATATGGATGAAGTTAGAGATGGAAGGGCTATTTCCTCCTACCTTTATGCCCTATAGGAATTAGGTATGTCTTTAAAACATGGATATGAGTAAATTGGAAAGATTATTACATTCTACCCTTATGACCTTTGTGTTTTGTCATTCCTTAATTGTATCTAAGGTCCTTCTAAGGTCCAGTCTGGAACATTTTAAGCTTGTGTATACTATTCTAAAGGTGGTGCTCCTCTATAAATAATTTATTTGGAGGATATGTGTTCAGTTATGTTGTTGGGTTACTGTTGGTTGTTTGTTCTGAGTGAGTGAAAAATTGATCAGAATTTATAATCGATCATTGGTGTTTATATAGATGCTTCTATTGGACAGAATTTTTTTAGCTGTTAGCTGTAAATGAATTTAGACTATAATTTGTACTACTTTTTAGTATTCATCTTGAAAAATGGACTAGATAGCTTTTGTATTGCACTAGTCTTTACAATTTGGGACCAAATAACTGACTGGGCTTTCGTTTAAGATGAGTCAGAAACGAGTCAAAGGAGAGATTTCATATCGGTGCGGCTTTATATTTGTCTGTTATTTCATTTTCTCCAGGCTTTTGTGGGATATTTTTCGAAATTGTACTTGAGTATAATTTCTTTAGTTATAATTTCTTTAGTAGAAGAAATTTTTTGTTTGTATTTGTCTTTTTTCAGTTTCAGATGACGTATTTTCACCGGATGGTCAAAATCTCTTGCTTAGATTTCCTGATGAACCAATTCTTAAAGTTTTTTTCAAAAGTGAGAGTTATTTATGTTGTTATTTTCGTGAGGTCTTTCTTCTTATGAGTCATTTTGGTACTCTTCCACAGTTTTGGTTGATTTATGCCAGAAGTCAATTCAGATTCAATAAGTGGGACAAGTCCTCTTTGTTGTTCAAACCTCTTGGGTAGAGGGAGTCTAGACGAAAGATCCATTTTGACTCTTCTGTGAGTAGTCTTTTTTCTTGGTTACCTCCACGCCAATTCTTCAATACTTTCTGTATTCCTATGTATGTTAAAGCTTTAGTGTCTCCAGGATGTTTTTCCAAGAAGTGTTTGTACAATGCTGTTTCTTTGTTGAGTTTCTCGATACACAGCAGATGTTCGCGTATCCTATCCCTCAGTGGCCTGGACGTTTGTCCCACGTATTGGAGACCACATGGGCACTGGAGTAGGTACACTACGTTCTTATCCTGGCACCGTATTAAGTCATTGATCTTGTATTTTTCCTTGTTGTTATATGATTGGAATTCTGTTGATTTTTTGCCACATTTGCATGCCTTGCATGTATGGCAAGGGAAGAAGCCTTTTATTGTTTTCCCAAATGTGTCTTTAATAACATTTGTTTTTCAAAATTGTTTGTTTTTCAAATTGTTTGTTTTTCAACATCGTTATTTTCAACATCGTTATTTTAAACACCGAACTGTTTATTCTCTGAATATCATTTGTTGTTCAACATTTTAAGGGAACACCATCAAACACTGTTTCTTAGACACAATTATATTATTATTTTTTTAACACTATCAAACACCCCTTACTCACATCAAGTTAATTGGGAGTCTATTGGGAGACCAAAATAATATTGCACAACTAGTAATATTATACATCATAATTACCACATGATGCAAGACATTTAGCTAGCTTTAGATAGACAAAGAAGTGTCTCTCTAGAAGAACCACCTACACTGATCCACTCACAAATCCGGAAAATATTGTATAAGTAAACAATTGTTTTTATTTCTGATTTTAACTCATTGTAAAATCTTGGATCCTTGATTATTTTTTATATTTTTTGATTTTATGATTAACGTAATGTTAACTTTTATGTATGTGTACTAATAAACTGACTTAATTTTATATACCCCAGACCCGGCCATTTGGTTTTTGGCGCTTTAATTACCTCGTATCTGATTATCCATATCTATTTGACCGCTAGGGGTCAATTTATTAAAGCAAAGGGTCCTTAGCATTTGGCGCTCAGTGTAACTTACCAATATTTTGCACATTTCCTAGCACACACAGAGCAGCCACTGCATTCTATTAATCAATTCATTACAAAATGAATTCTTTTCAGAGTTTAAGGGAACCTATAAATATTGACATCACAAATACAAGAAGAGAGGAACACATATCAGAGGAAGAGGATGACACTGTAGATATACATCTAATTTTTAAAGAATTAGAAAAGCTACTCATCTCGGAGGTAAAATATAAAGGAGAGATCTCATTCCTCCAAAAATGTTTAGAATTAGGAATCATTCCAAAAGGGCTATTAGTGCACAAGGAGTGTGCTTTTCCACTCTCAGAAACCCTAGCTGAAAAATGGAAGAATTTGTTAATTCAAACTTCACAACAGCTAATCAAGATAATTATTGAATATAGAGAAACACAAGTAAGGCAGATTGACTTAGATATTAAGGAAAATGAAGTCATTATTCTAAACCTAGAAAATTCTGGATCAGAATGTGAAGAAATTGCACACAAAAAAGAAAGCCTGGTAAAGAAAATAAATAAAATAAAGGAGGATATTATAAAAAAGAAAACCAAAAAATTAGTAAGGGAACTAGAAAAGAAAAACAATGAAGAAAAAGTAAACTCTGAATCAGAAGAAGATTCGAATGAGGAAAATACTGATATAAATAATGATAGAATTGAATCTAACACATGGACAACAGTGACACATAATAAAGCCAAAAAAGACAGAACTAATTTACAAAACTCTGAAAGGCAATACCACACGCCAAACTACAGGCATAACATGTCAGAATACTATAACAAAAAACCGAAATATACTGATTATAAGAATGAACACAACCCCCGCACTTATAATCAAAAACATAGATATTTTGGTAACAACTACAAGGGGCAATACACACATGACAGGCAGAACCAATATGAAAGACCATATAACAATAATAGAATGGGCTATAACCACTTTGAACAAAGAAGGGATAGAAGGGAATATTATAGAAATCCCTATGATGAAAGAGAGAGAGAGCGAGATTATAAGGAGAGATTCGCACAAGAACATTGGAATAACTCTAATTATCCAGAGAGGAGCTGGAGAGATCAAAGATACCAAGAAAGGGAATATCAATGGAACAATAGGAACTACCAACAGAAGCGGAATTTTGATGGAAGACCGACATATGGAGAAAGGCAATACCAATCTTTTAGAAATGAAAACACCTATGGGACCCCTCAACAAGTAAGAAGACAACAAGGACCAAGAGAGGGATTCCATAACGAGAGATTGAAGGAAAATATAGAGAAGACAGGGGGTCAACCAGGAGGTAGAGAAAAGAAGATTGGAACAAATAGATCGAACATCCAAACAACAACGGATACACAAGTTCCCCACACATCTTCTTCCTCCTCTCCTTTTTTAGAATTGGACCACCAGAACTACAAAAAAGGAGAACAAAATCAATCGACCACACGGGTAAAAACAAGACCCACAGAGGGAAAAGAGGTGGTCTAAAAACAAAGAAGAAAATAATGGAAATGGAGCACAACGTGGAAGATGAATCAGAAAAAGGGATATTTAACCTGAGTTCTTATGAACTAAATAAGGATGAGAGATCCATCTTAAAATTGGGCTTGTCTTTTGCCCCATCTAAAAGTCTAGATAAGTTCACGACCTTCATAAATACAAAAGAGTTCATCAGAAAATTAACTCTGAAAAGATTTTTCCTGAAATCACCGCTTGAAAGGACAGGTTATGGCTTTCAAGAATACAGTCATACTCAACAAGATGACGGCTATAGACACACCAATCTGAAGCCAAAGTCCACCTTCTACCCTTTAACCCATAAAGGAACGGCGCTCGAAACATTCGAGACAATAGTATGCAGAGAAATACGTGATATTGACAGCAAAAAGTTGAAACTAAAGAATAAGAACCTAACGGATAAACAGATCCAAATCGTCAAAAAGCTGGAAGAAAACCACAATCTCACCATTAAACCCACTGATAAAGGCGGTGGGATTGTGGTGATGAACAAAACAGACTATAACATCGAGACGGAGAAGATTCTAAGTGATCAAAACACGTACGAAAGACTGAGAGAAAATCCAACCCAAATATACAAAAAAAGACTGACAGACCTCTTGAAGGGAGCAAAAGAAGAAAACATTCTTAACGAAAAAGAGTACAATTATATAAATGTACAATTTCCGAGAACTCCGGTAATATACCATCTACCAAAAATTCATAAAGATCTGAAAAACCCCCCGGGAAGACCAATAATCTCGGGGATAGGGTCTTTAAGCAGTAACTTGTCAGAATATGTCGATAGACATCTCCAGAAGCATGTCAAAGAACGGCCATCATATCTAAGGGACTCGACTCAGATTATTAATCTACTGGAGGAAATAAACTGGGAGGAGAACTTCATCCTGGCAACTTGTGATGTTACTGCATTATATACAAGTATTCCGCATGAGGAGGGACTAAAAGCAGTACAATTTTATTTGGAGAGAGATGAAGAACTCCCGGAGAGACAATGTGAATTTATACTAGAAAGTATAAACTACATTTTACATCACAATTACTTCAGCAATGAAGGGAAATTTTACAGGCAAATATGTGGGACGGCGATGGGGACCAGGTTCGCGCCCAGCTATGCCAATCTCTACATGGCAAAGTGGGAAGAAATATTTTGGGAATCATGTCCCGCTGGCGTGGACCTGGTTCTCTATCGCCGTTATATTGATGACATAATACTAATCTGGAAAGGAACCCAAGAAGATTTAGAATACACCTTCAAAGTGATGAACCAAAATGAACTAAATCTACGGTTCACATATGAACACAGTCAAAAATCTCTTACGTACCTGGATTTGGAAATAGAAATAAAGAACAACACTATTAAAACATCGACTCATTTCAAAAAGGTGGACAGTAACAACTATGTCCACCAAACCAGTTGTCATCATAGAAATTGGAAAGCGAACATTCCAAAGGGACAACTTTTAAGGATGAGAAAAAACTGTTCAGATCCACAAAAATGGGAAGAACAAGCCCAGATAATCAAGGCAAAATTCCCTGAGAGAGGTTACAAGGAAAACCATCTGGACCAGAGGATAGAAGAGATCCGAAAAATTGAAAGAAAGGAATTAACCAAATATAAAGACAGGACCAGGGTGACTAATAATAACGATATCCTTGATGTACCACTAATAACAGAATACAGTGAGAACAGTCGCATTATCGAAGACATCTTTAGGAAACATTGGAACATACTGAGGGATGATGACATCCTTGGAGAAAGGTTACCCCAAAGACCAAAATTTGTGTATAGAAGAACTAGTAATCTAAAGAACAAACTAGCACCAAGTATAAAGAAAGTCAAACAATTGGAAATAAAAGACACATTTGGGAAAACAATAAAAGGCTTCTTCCCTTGCCATACATGCAAGGCATGCAAATGTGGCAAAAAATCAACAGAATTCCAATCATATAACAACAAGGAAAAATACAAGATCAATGACTTAATACGGTGCCAGGATAAGAACGTAGTGTACCTACTCCAGTGCCCATGTGGTCTCCAATACGTGGGACAAACGTCCAGGCCACTGAGGGATAGGATACGCGAACATCTGCTGTGTATCGAGAAACTCAACAAAGAAACAGCATTGTACAAACACTTCTTGGAAAAACATCCTGGAGACACTAAAGCTTTAACATACATAGGAATACAGAAAGTATTGAAGAATTGGCGTGGAGGTAACCAAGAAAAAAGACTACTCACAGAAGAGTCAAAATGGATCTTTCGTCTAGACTCCCTCTACCCAAGAGGTTTGAACAACAAAGAGGACTTGTCCCACTTATTGAATCTGAATTGACTTCTGGCATAAATCAACCAAAACTGTGGAAGAGTACCAAAATGACTCATAAGAAGAAAGACCTCACGAAAATAACAACATAAATAACTCTCACTTTTGAAAAAAACTTTAAGAATTGGTTCATCAGGAAATCTAAGCAAGAGATTTTGACCATCCGGTGAAAATACGTCATCTGAAACTGAAAAAAGACAAATACAAACAAAAAATTTCTTCTACTAAAGAAATTATAACTAAAGAAATTATACTCAAGTACAATTTCGAAAAATATCCCACAAAAGCCTGGAGAAAATGAAATAACAGACAAATATAAAGCCGCACCGATATGAAATCTCTCCTTTGACTCGTTTCTGACTCATCTTAAACGAAAGCCCAGTCAGTTATTTGGTCCCAAATTGTAAAGACTAGTGCAATACAAAAGCTATCTAGTCCATTTTTCAAGATGAATACTAAAAAGTAGTACAAATTATAGTCTAAATTCATTTACAGCTAACAGCTAAAAAAATTCTGTCCAATAGAAGCATCTATATAAACACCAATGATCGATTATAAATTCTGATCAATTTTTCACTCACTCAGAACAAACAACCAACAGTAACCCAACAACATAACTGAACACATATCCTCCAAATAAATTATTTATAGAGGAGCACCACCTTTAGAATAGTATACACAAGCTTAAAATGTTCCAGACTGGACCTTAGAAGGACCTTAGATACAATTAAGGAATGACAAAACACAAAGGTCATAAGGGTAGAATGTAATAATCTTTCCAATTTACTCATATCCATGTTTTAAAGAC
Source organism: Bombina bombina (assembly GCF_027579735.1). NCBI lineage: Eukaryota > Metazoa > Chordata > Amphibia > Anura > Bombinatoridae > Bombina > Bombina bombina. The sequence goes on from NC_069501.1 coordinate 172,826,662, forward strand.
ATACCTAATTCCTATAGGGCATAAAGGTAGGAGGAAATAGCCCTTCCATCTCTAACTTCATCCATATTCATAAAGGTAAATTTAATCCCCATAAACCTAAAAACATATTGAAAAAACAAAAAGCGAACAGAAATACAAAACATTGAAGCTATAAGACCTATTAGTAAAAAGCAGCTTCATGGAGTATTAAGAAAACCTAGAGGTTGGATAATCAGAGAGAGGTTTTGAGATCTAAAAAACTGGCACAATTATAATGAAAGCACAATTCTCATTCCTCTAATTGAAGAAAACCGTAACCCTCAAAAATAAAAAAACTGAATAAAAAACCTGTGAATGAACAGATTTTTTTAAAAAACCATGTTAGCAAAGAGAAAGATATATATATCTGCATGACGTTTCACAATGTTAACATATAGCGCCAACTCCAAGCTCCAACTATCTACAAAAGTAAAATTTATCTATATCGTGAACTACTAGATCTCACAAAAAAACTCACTAAATGTCAATATGAAGAGTAAATCTGGGCAGAAACTGTCAGTTTCTATAAGCTGACACACTTACAAAATAAACAAAAAACACAGCTGATACGATAAACAAACACACTTCTACAAAACCAATAGGGATCACTATAAGGAGCACACCTTAAGAATCGACCAATGAGGTAACACCCAAACTTCTATAACATTTGACAACAGCCAATGGGGGTGAGCATTTCGTACACACCTTAGGATTTAACTAATGAGAAAACGGAAGTTCAAAGTAAAACAAATATGAAAGAATAGCCCTAGAAAACATCCAATAATAGCCCCAAAGTAAATCCAACTAAATACACAAAGAAACAAGTTAGACAAAACGAAGAAGTATAACAAAATAAGAAAAAGTTTTGCGTAGCGCAAACCGGAAGTGGTGATCGCCACTTCCGGTATCACGAAAATGCTAATTAAACAGGGTATAAAAAGACCCCAAAGAATAAGAAAAACCAGTCTTGAGAAAGGTCAGTGTATGACCGAAACGCGTCGACTGGTAAGTGACACTCTGGTAGGATTATTTTGTCTAAAACCATCTGCACTATTATTATTTTTGTTTTTGGCAGAAAAGAATAGAGAACTGCTGAGAATTACACTGACCGTTTGGGTCACCACCTAGAAGATAGATTGCACTTCACACTGGCGAGAGGAACATTGGGAGACAAGTTTCTACACTCTAATTGGGAGGAATAACAAGTACACTTTCATCCTATTTTTACAGTCTTTTTGGTTGTGTGATTGTTCACAATTTTTCAGGACTATTTTTTATACTTTTTTACACACATTTTTTCATTTTTTCTTCTTTTTTTCACATTTGGAGCTTTTGCTCTCTATCACTATTGTCGGTGATCACCATTGAAAATCAAGTTTGTTCACACAGCGTTAAAAATCGTTTGTTTACTTTGTTCTCTAATAACATTTGTTTTTCAAAATTGTTTGTTTTTCAAATTGTTTGTTTTTCAACATCGTTATTTTCAACATCGTTATTTTAAACACCGAACTGTTTATTCTCTGAATATCATTTGTTGTTCAACATTTTAAGGGAACACCATCAAACACTGTTTCTTAGACACAATTATATTATTATTTTTTTAACACTATCAAACACCCCTTACTCACATCAAGTTAATTGGGAGTCTATTGGGAGACCAAAATAATATTGCACAACTAGTAATATTATACATCATAATTACCACATGATGCAAGACATTTAGCTAGCTTTAGATAGACAAAGAAGTGTCTCTCTAGAAGAACCACCTACACTGATCCACTCACAAATCCGGAAAATATTGTATAAGTAAACAATTGTTTTTATTTCTGATTTTAACTCATTGTAAAATCTTGGATCCTTGATTATTTTTTATATTTTTTGATTTTATGATTAACGTAATGTTAACTTTTATGTATGTGTACTAATAAACTGACTTAATTTTATATACCCCAGACCCGGCCATTTGGTTTTTGGCGCTTTAATTACCTCGTATCTGATTAGCCTTTAGACTATGGCCCCATGTTGAAACACTTACTTTTCCCCTGCAAAGACACGAAATCCAGGTCATTCAGTACTTGCCCTATTTGAACAGTGATACCCCAGATAGCTATGCCATGTAGCCCATTTGTATAATGAAAGGCTTTGGCTCCATGGCAATTGAACTGTATTTCTCTGTCTGTGATAATTACATCAACCATTGTGTAAGATAACTGCATCAACCATTGTGTAAGATAACTGCATCAACCATTGTGTAAGATAACTGCATCAACCATTGTGTAAGCGAATTGCATCCCAGGCAGAGGGGATGATTTTGTGTGGGAGTGTCTGAGAGTATTGTATGTGTTTATTGGTCGTTTTACAAAACCCTGTGGGTGGTACTAATGTGTAAAAATGTGTATTTAAGAACAATAAACCCACAGCTCTGGCTGATATCTGTTTGACCCTCGCCATGGAGCTTTGACTCATGCTTGGGGGGAGGGAGGGAGAGGGGAAATTTACTGTATGCTGCCTGTGCCTCTGCCCGTTTATGCCAGGGTTATACCGTTACACTCACATTAGGATTTATTTTGACATCACCAGTGAAATCTTGCACATCTAACAGATGTCAGTCCTACTAAGCCTCAAACTATTCATTTACATTATTGCTCTCAGGGCAGCCGTGTGGTTTTAAACATCCACCTCACATGGCTTTAGGCAGTGCAATTTATGTCTATTTGAGTGTCGTGTGGAAGTGGCCGTATATACTTGGCTCCGTTTTTGGCGATTACGCTATTACAGACATTGGGCTGCTTAGGAGAATCACAAGTTTTTGTTTATTTACATATGTGACGTAATTATCGTCACCATCTATTAGGGCCTATTGGGCTCCACTACAGAGATGATATTAGAGGCAGCCCATCCGACACGCTTTAACATTGGTCTAGTTTCGGGTGTTGCCCTGCAGATCGCTTCCTATTGGCTGCCACACTACAGCGGCTGCTGAGGTGATTGGATCAGACATGGTGACTTGGGCATATGCAATTGGCCCACTAAATGGTCCGTCTAGTGGACATTTGATTGATAGGTCTTTCTACCTATTAAAAAGTAGCTTTGACGAAAAATGGATAATATAAGTTAAAGGAGCTAAAATATTGATAATAGTACAATGAAAGTATTGCTTTTTTATACACTGTTTTGAACACATTGTAGGGACAATAATATACATTTATAAAATGGTTTATTAGTCATATATCCACTATAAACAATATTGCAGTAGGGTGGGTGTGTACAAACGATGGGTCCTGATTGATCCTAGGATCAGTATTTTTGGGGGTGGAAATATGGGGTTGTTAGTAGCATAGCCCTATATAAGGATGAAAGTAACAGATGAGTAACATACTGAGAAACGCGTCACATTGTTTCTCTGCTTTTCCAAGCTTTTATTGGCACAAACATGAGTTGTGTATTTTATAACTTTTTTTAATAAATTTGTTTTTATCTTTACCAACTCCATGTGTCGTGTATAGCTTGGTGCTACGCTACTATCAGGGCAAGAATCCCTGACCCCAGTATCCTGCTCTTATACCCTGCTAGTATATTCATTGGGTCTGATGATCCCCTGCACTCTGGAGTTATCCTTGATCAGCTAGCTGGACTACTGCAGAAATCCAGCCTGACTCTATAGGCATAATTGATTGCCTTTTATACAAGTGAGTACCCTGTGTTCGTCTCTTGTTAGAAGTTTCTAAGATCCACCATTGATCTGCACCATTGGCGCCTCTATCTATTGTTCTTTTCTAACAGATTGCCTTCCATTGGATGTCGTTAGAGAGCTGCCTCTGTGACACCTTGAACATCAAACTAACTTATCCTGATTCTGGAGAATTTACAGCCAGCTGATATTATCTGGACTTTATCCTGACGCTGACTTAATTTGGTGGTAATATTCCACACTTTCGCACTTGGAGATATTTATAATTTACATAATTTTTTGTTTTGTGCATTTTTCTTCCTTTTATTTATACATCTATGTATACTAACACTTTTTATATTTGATCATTTGCCCTATATAGCGCCCCCTAGAGGATATCAGGGAACGTGTGCATATTATGTTACCTTGATTACCTTTCTATTGCTTTATTAGTATATCAATGATTTCGTCCACATTTACTTGTTGTATAAGAAATGTATAAGTGTTTTTATTATTTCTGATCCGGGCCTGGACATATTGTTGGATCTATTGTTATTACTTATTACCTCAATAAAAAATTATTTTAAAAAAAAAACTAAAAAAAAAAAAAAAATTAATCGTGGAAATAGCGGTCTCTCTCACCATGAGAGTACTGTAGCACAGTATAAGGTATCAAAAATACTATATACAAAAAATAGAAAATAGAATACCAGAGTAGTGAAAAAGGTGCAAGAGTTGAATAAACAAATATAACACATATATAAACCTGACCGGTCAGGGATGAATGCCAGCACAGTGGTGAAGATTACCTGCTGGAAAATGCATAGAACAAGTCAGGAGACGTAATTTACCCTCTACACCCTGCTGCGCACAGAACCCCCTGAGTAACTCACAGTGCAGGGGGTTGAATACTGGGCAGGTAATGTGTGGGATCTAAGAGGGAAAATGGAGTCTCCTTAAAGTTAACAGGTAGGCTGAACAATACGGCATTAAATACAGGTATACATATATCATATATGAAGGGGGGACAGGGGGGACTCCCCCTGAAGACTACTTAGATCCCCTTTTTCAATTCCTGCCCAGCAAGTTTACCTCCGTCTAGGAGGTGCTGTGCGCAGCCGGGTGTAGTGAGTCTGGGAGGTGTCCCCCCTTCATATACAATATATGTGTACCTGTATTGTTCAGCCTACCTGTTAACTTTAAGGAGACTCCATTTTCCCTCTTAGATCCCACACGTTACCTGCCCAGTATTCAACCCGTGCACTGTGAGTTACTCAGGGGGTTCTGTGCGCAGCAGGGTGTAGAGGGTAAATTACGTCTCCTGACTTGTTCTATGCATTTTCCAGCAGGTAATCTTCACCACTATGCTGGCGTTCATCCCTGACCGATCAGGTTTATATATGTTTTTTATTTGTTTATTCAACTCTTGCACCTTTTTCACTACTCTGGTATTCTATCTTCTATTTTTTGTATATAGTATTTTTGATACCTTATACTGTGCTACAGTGCTCTCATGGTGAGAGAGACCGCTATTTCCACGATTAAATCAGTTTTGCATATTCTGTAGTTGTGAGCTTTTTTTTCTAAAAGAGTGCTGAATCACCCGTCTTTTTTATCCTGGATTCCGTTCCAGGTTGTTCTCTCTTTCATTAACCCATGATATATATATATGTGTGTATATACAGTATATGTGTATTGGAGCCCTTTGCAGTCAAATACCTGAAAACATGAAAAATCAATTCAATATTAATATTTAATAATGGTTTTAACTAGGTATTTACTGTAAATAATTGACATTCCAATGTCTTTCACATAGTAAAATATATTCTAAGTATTTTTAAATAGATATTCCTTTATATATTTGTATATAGGTCTTGGTATAGATATATATTTTACCAAAAATCATATATATAAATATTAATTTAAGAATAAATAGAACATATTCGTCTATGTAAAGAACATAAGAATGTGAAATATTTATATTTTATGTGGTTTTTAGCGCTCTTAAATAAATGTTAGTATGGGTTAGCAAGTATGGGTGCAGTTTGCACGCTCTATTGAAGAACATGTTAACACAGTCATGATAATCGAAGTTTAACTTTTTGTGCGGGTCAGGTTTTAACTCTTGCGCTAACTTTTTACTTTCAACTTGTAATACCAGTGCAACAAGACGTGTGCAAAAGCCTCCATCTAGCGAAGATAGAGGGGAAGGCCAAATAAGTGCTTCAATGGTAATCTAGCCCTAAATTGCCTTAATAGTTGACCAATTTGGTGCAAAAAGGCAGACCTATTGACTAATGGTAAAAATACTACTCCAGCTTTTCTACACTATAATATTTATATGCTATTGTAAGCAACCTTTAACTACAGCTATCTCATCTTTCTGTTCTTTAGATACACGAGTATATTTTGTAAACTATACTTTGTTTTTATGTTTTTGTTTTCAGATTTTTTTGTTAACCATTAAATATATCTGTAAAAAATAATAAATGATTTTAAAGTGTTTAAGTATATATGTCCACACCTAAGGAGTGGTGAATTTCACTTAAGTTATTTGAAGGATCTCTCAGTAGGTTTCAACATAAAAAGACTAAAAACGTACAGTGGCTTCCTACTTAGCTACATATGAAAACACTATTATAATTCCAGTACTAAAAACCCAGTGTGGCACCACTTCCTTTGAAATAACTATGCAAAGGGAGTGAACTGTTTTACATATTTAGGCCTTTGTTGTGTTGTTTTTAAAGCTATGCTAGCCCTATGTACTGTATATGTTACAATAGGAAATAAAGTTTAAGAATGTTCACAAGAATCTATTAGAAAGAGATTTACCAAAGGGTATAATATTTAATATACAAATAATATGTTCAATACTATTTATTTGTTACCATAAAGTCAATGCCTGGTTGGTATTCCATATGAAATAAGAGCAGCACAAAAAGAATACTGTAGTAAATAGTCAACTATGGAATAATACTGTTTATTATTTCAAAACATCTTTAATCATAAAAATGTTTTTTGCTTTCTTCATTAAAACGGTGGATTAAACATTAGGTTATGTATATTTGATTTTATTAATATCCATACATGCGCCTTACAGTAAAGCAAATTAAAGATATGTTGAAAACAAAATGTAATATGATAGGGATATGAAACCCAAAGCAATTATTTAATGGTTCAGATAGAGCATGCGATTTTAAACAACTTTCTAATTTACTTCTTGTATTAATTTTTCTTCATTCTCTTGATATTTTTTTTCTGAAAATCAGGGACGTAAGCTTAGCAGCCGACCCATTTCTGAAGAACTATATGGCAGCAGTTTTGCAAAGATTGTATCTATTTGCAAAAGCATTAGATGGCAGCACTCTTACCTGGCATGTAGTGATCCAGGTTCCTACCTAGGTATTTCTTTAACGCAAAATATGATGCGAACGAAGCAAATTTGACAAATACCTTTAAATGGCTTTTGTTTACAAATATTGAAATCAACAGTGACATTTATTAATAATTGTATTATAAAATGAAAAGAATATTGACAAAGTGATTATCCGACTAATAATTACATTTAATGTTTCCGTTATTGGTGTACTTGATGACGAATGTTCTTAAAGAGGACAACTGGAAATATTCTACAAATAAATATGACCCATGATTTCTTTAAGGGACAATAAACACTTTGAGATTGTAATATAAAATGATAAATCACATATATAAAAATAAGTCTGCAATATACTTTCATTATTTATTTTGTCCCCTTTTCCTGTAACTCCATTCTGAAATTGTAAGCTTTTCAGTTCCTGTTAGAAATGGAATTGTAGAACACTGTTATATTACACACAGCCATTGGCTGCACACTCTAGTGAACTATTTATAACTGTCCATAATTGACACAGCAGAGAAGGTAACCTAAGTTACAATATGGCAGCTCCCATTGTTTTATAGATTCTAAAACTTTACACTTATTTTGTCAATATTTAAACAACTAGTGAAAATTTAAAAAATACTTCTATGTGTTATTCTCAGACTAATTTTTTTACTCAAATGCATCATTCTATTTAGCATTTATTTAGTGTTTAATGACCGTTAAGGACATTAATAAATATTACTTTTACTTTTGTATTAAATTTAAATAAAAAAGAACAACTCAATGTATTACAAAGTTACTCCTAAATACAGTACTGGAAATTGAGTACACAATATAAAAAAGAAAGATTATAATTATGTTAAATATATATTTTAGGGTTTTTTTTATTTTAAGATTTCTTTCATTTATGATTTGGAAAGTACTAATATGTTGTATACCTTAATTATTCTCTTTAATACATACTGATTTTTTAAAATTAGATTGACGGTATATCTGCTAAATGTATAACCATGCTACATTTCTTTAATCATTTTACTATTTTTTTTTTTTTTTTTGCTATGGCTATGGATCTTCAGAAAAAAGTATGTGAAACCTACAGTATACCTGCATACACATTGACCTGTTAAGATTCAAAATAAATTATATTTGCTTTCATTGAACAAGCACAGAAGCATCTTACCCTGTTAGCTACACAAGAGTTACTATGGCAATATTTGAAAAAGGATTTTTGGTAATTAATTGCTCAGCTCTCCAACAGAGTCATTGAATACTTAGTCAAGGATATCCATTTAAGTCAAAATAAGTTGAACATGAAAACATTAAATAAATGCATTTGGAATACAGGACTCTATAGTCTAAAGCACTGCTGTAATATTACAAATCATCGGAGCAGAATACTGGTGATAATAGCTTTTTAATTTTAACTTATGAACTGGACCAATTAAACTACAATATGGTGACGGGGGCGGAGCCGGCCGGCGAGAGACATGGCCGCACTCTGATGTGAGCTCCGAGTGTGATTGCCCAAAACAGCTTGTGCAGGGACACCCGAAGGCCATCTTACAGGGAGATAACTCATAACTAACACCGGATCAGATGGAGAGATAAAAAGTTGCGGCCATTTACATTAAAAGCCCGGATTTTGGTGCAGCTCAGTATTTGGGCCCTGGTCGCGGCCGCCATCTTTGCAGCCTGGAAAAAATATGCAGCACCGGAATCCTCCGGAACATTCCTAACACCGCACACCTAAACAGTGGATCCCAGAGACTGTACCGGCAACTGCGCAGAGTACTGCCGATCGCTCAGAAGATGTGAGGTACGTTTGCAACACAGGCCTATGATACGGCCGCCATCTTTACAGCCCTAGGGCGCAATATTTTATACCGGACATCTCAGGAACAGTACCTGGTGTCACAATATTAAAAAAGGGTACTGTCGAGGTACATAGGCCACAATAGTGAGTGCAATCAGCTGCCTGTATAGAACAACATACTTTAGCTGTGGCGCAGCAGCTGCAACACTATAAAACACGCACCCAGAAACAGACAACATGCTCTGAGAAGAGGAATAAGAGACAGAGAGGAAGGGTTTTTTCTTTCTCCTTTTTGTGTATAGACTTTTAAACTGATAGCCAAACTACCGTGGGGTCTATATGAGTATGCCTCAGCATAAAAGCTGTGCTTAACACTTGCCATGCTGCTTTGATACGATATACCTACTCAATCACAGCTCACAATTGTTGAGGGAGATTTTATACTTCTACACCTTTCATTCCTACAGGACTTGAAATCAAGCTATAGCTTCAACTTAGAAAGACGGTAGTTACAGCATTCCAGTTAAAAGAAGCAATTCTTAATCCTGCATGAAAATGTCACCAAAAAAGATAACCAAAACAGGTAAAGATGCAAAAAAGCCTGCAACTCCACGTAATTCAGTAAGCTCCTTTTTTAGATCTGTAGAAACCTCACAACCTGCTCTATCTGATCACACTACACCACAGAGATCTGGGATGTCACATTCAGACAGTGAGGAAAGTGAAATAGAGGAGTCAGTTCAACTAACCAAGTCCTTCTTGGCCACTATACCATCTAAAAGAGACCTGGATACCTGTTAAGGTACGAGATTGTATAAAAGAAGAATTAGCTACTCTAAGAAAGGATATGTCAGAGATTGGTAATAGGGTAGAAGCCCTGGAAGAAGATAATGAATTTAACCAACAAGAAATCTCTAATTTGCAGACCACGGCTCAAGTACATGACACTTTGCTTGTGCAACTGCAAGATAAATTAGAAGACTTAGAAAATAGAGAACGACGCCAAAACCTCTGAGTTAGAGGGATCCCGGAAACTATTCTGCCAAACACTATTCCTGAATTTCTTAGAGGTCTCTTTTACTTTCTACTAGGCCCCTCATCTACTGCAGATCTATCAATGGACAGGGCCCACAGGGCATTGAGGCCAAGGCCTTCAGATCAAGCGCCCCCAAGAGACGTTATACTTAAAATGACTCACTTTCAAACCAAGGAAGACATACTCAAAGCGGCAAGACAAATCAAAGACATCAACTTTCAGAATTGTCACCTGCAAATATTTACGGATCTTGCCCCTTGTACTCTGCAGAGGCGAAAAGAATACCAACATTTAACAACACTACTCAGAGCAAAAGGAATTCCTTATCGCTGGGGCTTCCCATGTTCCCTTAATATTTCCCATAAAGGCAATAAACTTACCTGTAAGACTCTGGATGATATCCCAGGCTTTTGTGAAGCTCTGGGGATAGATCCCCCTCAACCAACACCATTAAGAGAGGAAACAGACCTGGACACAACAGCAAAGTCAACAAAGCACAATGGCAACAGCAAAAGAACAAGAAATCGAAAAAATACCAAGACCACGTACCCGCTGACAATCCAGGATGATCTAGGACTGAGCCAATTGGGTGAGATAAATCCATGTTATACTAGTTTAAAATTATTTTTACTATATCAATGATTACTAACTTCGTTAATGCCTTCCAGACTCTTCAAAGAAAAAGACTGAACATTTTATTATAGTTATTTGAAACAGTTATAGTCTGATTGCTTCAAATTGAAACAAGGTCCTTGTAAGGGTACCTGTACACCTATCTAATTATAAGTTTTCATTATGGGCAAGCTAATTTCCCCCCTATGTTGAGACATGATATGTCAAGTTATGTGTTACTGTTTTGTTGTTTTTGTTTGTATTAATGTTTATATTAATACTCATATTGATATTATTGTTGTTGATGTTTTTGTTTGTATTTTGTTTATCTGTGATCAACAAACTTCAAGAGTGTGTACCTTTTATGCTATGCCTATACAGTTCTGGCATTCTTATAATGAGACATTGTAGACAGATAGGCCTTGACGTAAAGAAGAAGCTATAACTGGTTTAAAACCAATTACATTTATGACCCAAAACGTAAATTGGTTCTATATACCTCATAAACGACGTATAGCATTTGCTGACATTATACACAAACAAGTAGACGTCCTTTTCCTGCAAGAGACGCATTATATAGAGGGACAAGAACCTGGGTTTTTTGCATCTGTATACACTAGACACTACCACAGCAGTCACCCCACAAAAAAGATATCTGGAGTTAGTGTGTTACTTCATAATTCACTACAGTTCCATGTCCAGCAAATAGACAGAGACAATGAAGGGAGATATCTGGCACTGGAAGGGTTACTTCACGGGAAACCAATTACATTGGTTAATATTTATACCCCAAACACAAGCCAAGCATCCTTCTTTCGTAGGATATCCAATAATATTTTAGCTTTTTATAAAGGGTCCCTTATTATCGTCAGTGACTTAAATACATCCTTGAACCCAGTGCTAGATAGTTCAAACACACAATCACTATTGTAGAAAAAATCAATTAAGTCTATCAGGGAGGATTTAACGTTATTAGGGGTCCACGATGTCTGGCGTGTCCAGCATCCGGCCGACAGGAATTTTACCTTCTACTCAGCACCACAAAACACCCATTCTCGTATAGATTACATATTTGTAGATCACAACACAATTTCCTCAGTGGTTTCCACAGACATTATCCCGACTAGCTGGTCTGATCATTCAGCAGTTATTTGCAAGATACAATGGTCCGCACTCCCCTTTAAGTCATTTCAATGGCGCTTTGATGACACCATACTAAAAGAGGAACCAATAGTACACCAGGCAGAAAAATGTATAGCAGACTACTTTGAACACAACAACACTCCAGGTACAAACCCGTACACTTTATGGGAAGCACATAAGTGTGTTATGAGAGGCGAGATGATAAAAATTAAAGCTTTACAAAATAAAATGCATAGGATGCAGCAAACAGATCTTAACACCACTTATCAACACGCGGAAAGTCTATATAAAGATAACCCACACGATGACTCCCTAAAATCACAGCGAGATCGAGCCAGGCAGAAACTCAAAAATTTCTTAGAACAGGCAGCCCAGAAGCAAGCGTTAAAACTACTGCAGAAATTCTTCATAAAAGGTAACAGACTGGGTAAACGTTTAGCAAGAGCACTTAAAACAAAGCAGTCGACCCATTACATTACTATGCTACAAGACCCCCCTAGTAGATCAACTGTAGAGACTCAAAGAATGACAGAAATATTTAGGGAATATTACTCGGAGCTCTCTAATTTAACTCCACAAAGAAATAATACAGCACATCATATAAAATGCAACAAATATTTAGATACTATTTCAGTACCCATAATACCTCAAAAAGAACTAGACTCCTTCAGTTCAGCAATAACGGTTGAGGAGATTGATAAGGCCATACAATCACTAAAACAGGGGAAAAGTCCCGGGCCGGATGGCCTCACCAGCGGCTATTATAAAAAATTTAAACATCTTCTCCTCCCACACCTGCTATCAGTTTTTAATTTTATTGACGAATCCCACGGGCTACCCCCTTCCATGCTTGAAGCAATAGTAACAATCATACCGAAACCAGGTAAAGACCCGACTATCCCATCAAATTATCTCCCAATATCCCTCTTGAATATAGATATAAAAATATATGCCAAGATTTTAGCCACCAGAATTAACAAAACACTACCTTCACTGATCCACCCGGATCAGGTGGGCTTCATGCCACGGAGAGAAGCTAAAGACAATACTGTAAAAATTCTACATCTAATACAATATGCAACCACACATGATATCCCCCTTGTTTTGCTATCGACTGACGCTGAAAAAGCTTTTGACAGACTGGACTGGACTTTTTTTTCTTAAAACTTACCCTGCAGAAATTTGGCTTCCCGGACAGCTTTATTCAGAAAATTATGGCCCTTTATATTTACCCAACTGCTAAAATTAAAATTAATGGCACTCTTTCTGATCCTAAACGGTACTAGACAAGGTTGTCCTCTTTTGCCCCTGTTATTCGTACTTTCAATGGAAATTCTTGCTACCAAATTACATGACAACCCTAATATAACTGGACTTACCATTAAATCCACCCATCATAAATTAGAACTTTACGCGGACGACCTACTACTGACACTGACTCACCCAACTATTTCTCTCCCTGCAGTGCAGAGTACACTGGAGGAATTTGGCCTTTGTTCTAATTATCTGGTTAATAGACATAAGTCCGAACTACTCCCCATCGGTTTGGATGAGACAGACATCCAAGCAATTGGTTCCCAAGTACCATATTTGATACAGAGGTCCTCCTTGAGATATCTCGGTATTCAACTCGCTAGCACTATCCAACAATTACAAGAGCTAAATTATGAACCACTCTTGACTGCTATCACTAAAGACACATCACTGTGGCTACATAGAAATATATCCTGGTTGGGTAGGATAGGGATAGCTAAAATGACCATCCTCCCTAAAATTCTTTATTTATTCCAAACAGCCCCTATCCCACTCTCAGACTCATATCTCTGTAGATTACAATCAGTGATGAACTCATATATCTGGAGGAAGAGACCCCAAGAATAGCCAGATCTACACTCTATCTAGCAAAAAAATTCGGAGGTTTGGGAGTTCCGGACCTAATTAAATATCGAACAGCAGTCTTTCTAAAGAGAATGATAGATTGGTGCATGATTTCTAACAACCATGATAAAATGTGGATAACATTAGAACATGACTTGACTAACTCTCCCCAAATCGGGGTATATTGCTGGCAATCGAAAGGAAATCTTCCAGCTTTAATGAAATCCTACCCCATAATTAAAGAAACGTTTGCTGTATGGTACCAGGTCCTAGTTAATTGCCCACATATTTCAACTGTACCCTCCCCCCTGACAACAGTTTTATCCAACCCCGATTTCCAAAGTGGACTGCCGATTACGCCTAGATTACAGAGCAGCTTAGATAGAATTCTCCCAATATATACACTAATTGAAATGGACAAGCTGCTACCTCAACAACAACTGTCAGGATCAAGGGTTACACAATTTGCCAGTTGGTTTAAATACCTACAACTTAAACACTTTCTACAGACCCATAAATTTAAGCACCTAATGACAAGAGACCATACCCCTTTAGAGAAACTTTGCACTCTTGACTCTCCACAGACGCATGCTATATCTACCCTATACCAACTTCTAATCACACCCTCCGAATTTAAACAAACTTCAACAATAACATCATGGCACAAAGAACTTCCTTATACACTCTCTGAGGAAGAATGGTTTGACATTTTCTTGTACACCAGCACATTCGGCCACTTTATTGGAAACTAATTATACATTTTTACTTCGCTGGTATCTTACTCCTCACAGACTAAAACATATATTCCCAGAAGCATCAGACAGATGTTGGAGGAAGTGCTCGGGACTGGGTACTCCTTACCATATTTGGTGGGAGTGTCCTAAAATTCTGAAATTCTGTACAGAAATCAACCAAGAAATGAGTAGATTATTGAATCACAATATCACTTTAGATCCCTTAATATACTTATTCCATATCCTACCTAAACTCCACTTTAAGCAGCACACATCTCTTTTTCAATTGGCCATATGCAGTGCCAAACAAATAATTCCTAGAATGTGGAAATCTGAGGCCACACCAACTCTGTTGATGTGGAAAGCACAAATGGAGAAAAATCTGTCATTGGAGAGATATTTTTATTACACAGTTGGTAAACTGGAATTTTATGCTGAGATGATGTTTTTTTGGGAATCTTACTATTGTCCTAAGGAGATTTAGGTCGCTCTTGAGACACTAATCGGTTGTGTGTGGTGGTGATGTCGTACATTGAATATATTCCTACATACGGTCAGAATACACCCTTTTACACATAATGGTAAATATCACTAACATATATATTGGGGCATAATACACACCCCTGGCTACATAGGCTCTATCTAAGACTGAAGTGACACTAAAAGTGACTGGAAAATCAGGCCGGGTCTATATTAACTTAGATCCTATGTTGGTAGCACAATCAGACCACAGCAACTAAATTAACATGTGGGAGGTCTACGTGGATGATAAGAATTATTTAGGACTTAACACATAAAAGATCATTTAATGTGAAGAAGAGAGGACTCATATGAGGACTTTTTGATATACAATATGTGTAAGATTATTAAAGAACTGATCATGTGCCTAACTTTGACTTGTGAAGTATCCATACTGTTGAAAATCTGTTTTTGTTTTGTTGTATTGAAATATTTTGATACAAATAAAAGATTAAACAAAACTACAATATGGTTTCTCTTGAAATATATAAGGGCTTATAATTCATACGAAAGACCTAAACTCATATATGGTCATATATGGAAAGAAAACACAAGAAAGTTCATGATGATGATTATTATTATTTTTGTTATTGTTGTTGTTTATTGGCTTCTTTTGGTTTAAAACAAATTATTTTAATTAGAAGAATTTACATTTTTGGGTAAAAAACATTACTTATTGTAATATGAAATACCATAATTAATTGTTAATTTAAAAAATAAAAATTCTGTATGAAAGAACTGAAGAAAATGTTCTTTAACAATTTCACGCCATTAGGGCATCCCATGTCATCCTAACTGCACTGGGCTTTAGCGCCGTTAGGATGGTATGGAATGTCCTAGCCATTTGGACTTACTAAAGCAATAGCAGCTTCCTAAATGGGATTGTGGGCTAGAGGGTGATGCAGACAAATAAGTCCCAGCGAGAAATGGTTAAGCCCACCTTAAAATAAGGGAAGGAGAGGTCTAGGTGATTAAAGGCAGGAGAACAGTACATAAGATAAGGGGAAGAATGTGAAAGGAAAAACGTCTAAATATCTCATATTATATTGGATCTGAATTGATGGTATAGTGTCCTTAGTGGATTAATGTGTTTGTGGAGAGGAATCAACAAATAGGACAGGAAGGATACACATCAAAGAAAGCTAGAGGGACATAAAACCCAACCTTTTTCTCTGATTCAGAAAAAGCATGCATTTTAAACAACCTTCTAATTTACTTCTATTATAAAAAAAATGTTTTCTTGTTATCCATTGTTTAAAAGCAGGAAAGTAAGTTCAGGAGTGTGCACGTGTCTGCAGTACTATATGGCAGCAGTTTGGCAGCAATACTATACATATGCAAGAGTACTAGATGGCAGCACTATTTCCTGTCATTTAGTGCTCCAGACATGTGCACACTAAATATCTAGATACCTCTTCAAAAGAATAGCAAAGAAAAAAAGAAAATGCAATAATAGATGCAAGTTAGAAACTTTTTTGTTATTTGTATTCTCTATTTGAACCATGAAAGAAAATGTTTGGGTTTCATGTCCCTTTAAGGGAAGACACACTATACTACAACTGATATGTGGAAAGCAGCATATGTCCAGGCAGGAATGCCAGCTGTACAAGACATTTAGCATGATGGGAAGATAGGTGAATGGATTTCCCCTGAGGTAAAGATGGAGGTAGAGTCCTGGGGTATGGAGAAATGTCAGAAAGGTTGGTGGAGAGGAGAGGGCAATTATGGTTTATGAGAGAAAGCAAACGGAGCATCTAAAGGGAGAGGTTAGAGAACAGGTTTGGTTCTCAGGAAGAGAAATGAGCCTGGTGGACCCTGGTAATGCAAGGAGTGAGCAGAAAGCTTGTTTGGGAACTATAGTTACAATGATTAGGGAGTGGGTGCAAGTACAGACAGATTTGGTAAAACAAGGGAATATAATGGTTGGGATGCTTAAATTCCTTTATTTTTTGCAGAAACACAGTAGGCAGAGTAGTTCCTTGAGTGGAGAGCTTCTGAAAGAGGAATAGATGCTGAATTGTGGCATGGAAGATGAGTTCTTGCTCATTTTGTACAAGATCAGTAAGTCACTTTGGTGAGTACCTGGGAGAAGGGGTTTCTACAGAACTGGAAAAAGCTGGGCAGGTAGAATATGTGGTTGCTTTTATTTAGCTACTACAGTGTTTATGTAAGGACTTGGGAGGGGTTACCCAGGAAAAAGAATAGTAGATCTCAGAATGCCACAAGACAGCATTTGTCTTGCCATTCACAAAGCAAATGAGTTGGGATTGGGTTATAATAGCCCTTTGGTGGTGCTTTTGGCTAGTTAACAATTATTAATGCCAGCGATGTCAACTCAACCATATATGGTGTTGACAAATGAGGACCTCAAGATAACAATATGAATGTCCTAAGCATTCTTTTAAATCTTTTACATATTTGCCTTCATAAGAAAA